>NC_142392.1:13305422-13537334 GCF_059441095.1 Idiotropiscis lumnitzeri
GCTATAATTTTACACATCTTATTTCTCATCTCTTTAACCACTAGACCTTTCTTTTCTTTATCTTCTGCACATTTCTCCCGCGCTAGTCCCCATTTACATAGTTCCTATCATTATTTTTTTTCATTTATTTATTTTTTTTTTAATACATTTTCGTATGTTCTTTCACAGTGCGGTTACTTTACATCTTTTAATGTCTTAATCATTTATAGAGGCCTCTTGTTTAAACAATAATTGAAACTAACACAGGGACATTTTCCATGACCAATCAGCCAGCAGACCCACACGCACAAGCTTTCTTTCACGACCCCAAAAGCCCCGACCGCTTGGACACAGGCGCACAACACCCATTGTGAGTAAAAGCATCTCACCTAAAGTTCAGCCGGCCGGCTGTTGAACGCCTGCGCCCCAGCACCCTTGAGACCATCAATGGAGCAAGAATCCTGTTTGTGACGCCAAAAATGGGGTATATTTTGTTGTTGATGTGTGGGTCTGGTGCAGCTTCCCCCTGGACAGGTCGCCGAGCATGGCAGAATTGGTGATGGAAAAAAATTCTCTGACACAGTCATTTTGGTTATTTTTGTATCGTGCTGATGTCAAAAGAAGTCTCCCCAAAAAGAAAAAAGGGAAAGGTGTCCCCTCTCTCCGGCCTTCCCTTCTTATCGGGAATGGCCACACCTGATTATTGAAGGATTGTATTATGATTGCTGGCATTATTTTAAACACTTACGGGACAGAAGGTCAATTATTTAATTTAGCAGGTTCATATTTACTGAATATGTTTGACATTGATTAAACAAAAAGCGTTTTTCAAATGAAAGTAGAAGTACAGTGCATAGATAAGATTGACTGGGATTGTAGTCATGGTGTTTACTGATGCATTCGTATGCTAAATTTATATGACTTAGTTTAAATGTAAGACCTCAAAATTGCACACAAAGTATTTTCATGACCCACACTCTCATTCAGAACAAACAGATTCAGTCTGCTCAGGTCAAACTGATGACAAACCAGATAGCACTTCATGGACAAATACAATAAAACTCATTCTCCACATAGGCCATAGAAGATACAAACATATCAAGTTGGGGGAGGACATCACAGGGATGCTATCAAGAAGACCCAAAAATATAATCTGATCTGGGAAAACATACACCACACAATCTGTACACTGACGAGATTACAGGGGAATGTGAGCAGGAGAGACGGAGAGACTGCCTTCTGCCTGAGAAGGTCAGCCTTGGACCTGGAACGTGGGCCGGGCCGGGGGAAGGAGCAAGGACGACCGATTCAACCTACATGACCCTTGACATAAAAAGCCTCCTATAAAATGTGAGGCTGGGCTGAGATCAGCGCGCCATTTTTCGATAGTACTCGTCTTGAGTACAGTTTCTCGTCAGATGAAGACAAAGCCGCCCATATATCTGTATTTGTACTATTTCCTGAATGCCAGAAATTGAAGAAACTAAATATTGGAACTCTATTCAGTTGTTGTTGAGTCTTTATTTGACCCTATTCTTCTTGAGTACAAAAAACGATCACGCATTGGAGTAACTTTGGCTTTTAAGATTCATTTACTAAATGTTTCTCATTTTCTCGGTGGCTCAACTCCAACAGTGGATATAAAAGTACACTACATCTGTCAGCATAGTTTTGAAACATGATGACATGACAAACTTAATTTCTTTAACAACATTTAAAAACCGGAATAAGTAAAATGTTAAATAATCAGTTCAAATTTTAAACTGGGAAAAAAAACACGGAGTTGACCCCCCACTAATGGTTATTCTTTGGCATTTATTTTCTGCACTGATTTCATTTGGCATAAACAATTGTTCAGCAAACCGGCAAGTAAAAGGCAATATTTAAAAATAAAACGGCAATAACCTTGAACGCATTTCCCCAAACAACCTAATGTTGTGATGCATATTTTTAACGATAGAAAGTCGTTCTTTCCAAAGCAAATGAGAGTAAGACGGGTACAAACCTGCTTTGTGTAGCACAACAGGAGGCTGCTTGTTAACTTCGCCCAGCAGTTGAAAATGTTGCTCGTTCTCTTCTTTTATTCCACAAAGTTCCTCTTTGTACTTGGGTGTCGTTCTAGCACACATTTTCAAATGATAATTCCAAAAAATCCGCACTTGATCTCTGCTTGGCGATGAGTCATGTGCCTCTTTTCGTTAGCGGCTAGCAAGCTAACAAGCTAAGCTAACAAGCTAAGCTAACTACGCCGAAAAGCATCAACGCGCGAAGATGAGTTATCGGGACACAAAGACTTAATGAATTATGTCGTAGTCCTTTAGAGTAGCACTGGACATTCTGTGAGAAATTTACAGTCAGTTCCACACGAAATCAGAAGAATTTAGCGGTGGACTGTTTTTGTTCCGGTGTGGACGGGTCGGTGGATGTGGTTGAGGTCCTTCGGAAGCTGCGCGCTTGCTTATGACGTCATGCTTTAAGCACGTATTTTTCAAATATATTTCTTTGCCTCTGTGTATGTTTTTACCCCTGGCTGTTCTATTTCAATATATATTCTATATAATATTTTAATTCGGTTGATAAAAAAAAAAAAAAACTAAAATAACGCCACATTGGCGCGTAAGATCTGACGTCACTTCCGCCTTTGCCTCGAGAAGCCGCTGCTACTCCAGCAGTGGGACGTTTAAGTTTCTCCTCCCGAACTTGCAACAATGCTGTGTTTCACTCGGGCTGCGAGATTGTATGAATATAATGTCTGCAAATACTAGCAGTGCTTCTCAATTATTTCACGCCCGCCCCTACCAAGAAGAAAAAGATTCGCGCCCCCCACCACCAATCTTTTTCTGTCTTTGTAGATTGATGTTAGATTGTCAATAAAATATCCCTTAACTAAGCTAAATTGCTAATAAATATAATTTTGAGAATTATTATTGTGAGGATCTCGAAACTCAGTACTCTGTTGTGCAAATATTGATGAGATGATAAATATTTACTAATACGTTTTTTTTTTAATCTTTATTCACAGAAGCAAACCAAACACATTTATGAATACCGAAATCCATGCGATGCATCTAATTTGAAGTACTTAGCACCTGCCATGTCACTCAGGATTTTTTCACGCTTGGGAATCTGATAATGTTCTCTTATATGAAAAAAATCAGTGCCTACCTTCTGCCAGGGAGTTGTGGGAAGGTCAGCTACTAATACGTACATAATATAGAAAAGACAAAAAGAAGAGCCAGGGGGATTTTAAACAAAAATTCTTTGTAAATAACAAAAAGCAACAGCTTTAGTATGTTTACGATACGTTTTTTTAAAATAATTTTATGGTTACTATACGATTTTTTTAATGGTTACTGTAATGTTCCGTCTTCTATCTTAAGAAGTCACGCAGGCAACGTGATGCTGCTGGCTTGTGTCTCCTTATTTACTGACTTGCATTCTCGTCTATGTGCAGACACACTTGTTCGTCTGGTAACCAAAACACACATCGGGCAATACTGCTAACTAGTGGCCAATGATATAACTGCTATCATTACATCTCCCTTTCAAACGTTAAACAATGCCTAAGCTTTTTTTCATTCTTATTATTTTTTATTATTATTATAATAATTTTGTTTTGTTATCAATTATTTTCACTTCTTAACAATATCTATCCATTTTTTATGACAACAAGCAGCTCTACAACAATTTTAGCAACAATCACACAACATTAAACATTTTCAATCAGCCTGTCCGGTTGTCGTCTAACTCTTGTTGATCTTCGAAGAGGTTCAGTAATCCCAGAAATTGCTGGTGGTTTTGGTCTGTGCTCCTTCGATGTATCAACCTGCTTTGCAGCCTCAGCCGTATCAGAAGATTTCTTACAGTCCTCGGGAACCTTCAGAAGACTCCTCCTGTTCCTCCTCACTCTTTGTCCATGCTTTGTTTCCACAATCTAAGATCTCGGTCCGGCTTCGCTGAGGACAGTCGCTTTTCTGTCCCAACAATGAGGTCTCTCGATCCTTAGTGCTCCTCTAAAGGACGTCGACATAATTCATTAAGTCTTTGTGTCCCGATAAACTCATCTTCGCGTGTTGATACTTTTCGGTGCAGTTAGCTTAGCTTGTACGCTAGCTAGCCGCTAACGAAAAGAGGCACATGACTCATCGCCAAGCAGAGATCAAGGGCGGATTTTTTGGAATTATCATTTGAAAATGTGTGAAAGAACGACATCCAAGTACAAAGAGGAACTTTGTGGAATAAAAGAAGAGAACGAGCAACATCTTCAACTGCTGGGCGAAGTTTGCAACCAGCCTCGTGTTGTGCCACTCAAAGCAGGTTTGTACACGTTTTACTCTCATTTGCTTTGTCAAGAACGACTTTCTATCGTTAAAAATATGCATCACAACATTAAGTTGTTTGGGGAAATGCGTTCAAGGTTATTGCCGTTTTATTTTTAATTATTGCCTTTTACTTGTCGGTTTGCTAAACATTTGTTTATGCCAAATAAAATCAGTGCAGAAAATAAATGCCAAAGAATAACCAATAGTGGGCGGTGAACTCCGTGTTTTTTCCCAGTATAAAATTTGAACTGATTATTTAACATATTACATTTTCTGGTTTTTATATCTTGTTCAAGCAATTCCTTCCGGAAGGAATTTACGTATATACAGTGTATATTTGCATGCTTTTTATGAATGTCTGCTGCTAATGTTATACATTAACGGCTACATTACGCTGCCGCCTCTGTGTGATCTATACCTTTGCTCCTGTAACACTGCAAATTTCCCCATTGTGGGACTATGAAAGGACATCTTTAACTTTCTCTTTAAAAACCTTGTGTTGGTGGTTGTTAAATAATTTTCCATAAGATTAAGATGGTGAAACCAAAATTTAAAAAGTAAATTCTGTAACAATTAAACATTGAATACTAAATTATTCCTAAAACAGTTCAATGAATCTTGAAATTAATAGTGAATTATTGTAGTTTAATGAATACTAAAACGAATAATGAAATATTCAAGTACTTAAATAAATACCCAAATCATTTTCGAACACAATAACAGTTAAGTAATAAAAGAGTGACATGTTTTAATTTAAAATTTACAACCACATCGCAACTTGTCAAAAAAGCCTGGAAAAAGGCAAAGGTGCAAATATGTTGACATAAAGTATCACTTTATCATGTCAACTGTTAATAATAGGGAAATACATTTGAAATACTATCCAACCGACGACATGGTGTCAGATGTATAAACAAAACCAGCAACAAAAGTAAAATTCAATACATCTCTCAAGTTCATATTTGGGAACTAAAATGTTTCTTCATGTGCATCTTGGGTTTTTCTCTATGTTTAGAAGATAACGATGATTTGCATCGCAAATGGTGACATCTGTCGGTGAGTTGGTGACAGTGCTCCACACAGCCAGCAGCCAATCATATCACAGCGGGGTGTGTCCTGTTCTTCCGCATTCGTGACGAACAGACTGCCATTTTCTCGAAGGAAAAAAACGACGGCATCTTTCATTCGTCTCGTCGAACAAAGAGAAGCTCACGAGTTATCGCCAAGCAGAGATCAAGTGCGGATATTTTGGAATTATCATTTGAAAATGTGTGATAGAACGACACCCAAGTACAAAGAGGAACTTTGTGGAATAAAAGAAGAGAACGAGCAACATCTTCAACTGCTGGGCGAAGGTTGGAAGCAGCCTCGTGTTGTGCTACACAAAGCAGGTTTGTACACGTCTTACTCTCATTTGCTTTGTAAAGAACGACTTTCTATCGTTAAAAAATATGCATCACAACAGTAAGTTGTTTGGGGAAATCGGTCAAGGTTATTGCCGTTTTATTTTTTAATATTGGGGGGGGACTAGCAGCGAGAGGGTGCACAGAGCTGAAGGAAGCAGGACGACTGTAAAAATGAACAACAATGCCTGCTTTTTCCCTGGTGTCAGTCACCTTTATCTGGTGCAGTAAGCTATTTCAGTCAGCAGCAAATTAAGCTCTCCCAAAGGCCTCAGGGCATTTCAACCTGACACCTCAAGTTTCAAAACTATGCTTACAGGTTAATAGAAGGTCACAAAAACATGGACCTCTTAAACAGGAAAACGTGAGTTCAGTGGTAACAGAGTTGTGTCTATGCTGGCAGTTTAGCAGGAAGCCACAAAAACAGATGCACGTCTTGAACCGTGTTTGACAGGAAACCGTTTAGCTCGCATTTAACAGAAGTGTGACCCAAACATGTCTTGTAAGCTGAAACCATTCGAACAACAGGAAGAGTGTTGACGGGTGTGATGAAGTCAAAGTGTTCATGTTTTTCCATTCTTTATGAGTTTGCATATACAAATTACTTTGCTGTGCTTCAATAAAACGCCGCACAAGAGCGGGAACGCTTTTCTCTTTGGCGGACTGCTCCTCGCAAGTGACAAAGACAATCTTGGCTGGGTGATTCATTTGTGCAGGCTTGTCTCGTTTTTGGCAAAAACTCTGACGTATCTTGTTCAAGCAATTCCTTACTGAAGGAATTCTGCCTGACTCTAAAAAATGTGCACACTGCGGCGAAAACATCAATGGTGGTTAATCAATTTTAGTGGATAAAACACAAAATATTAAGTTTTTTTAAAAAATCAAGTACGTATTGGTCTTATTTATGAACTTTGTACTGGCTTGGTCGGGTGAGAGTCAATGAACCTCGGGTGGCCCTGCACTGTTTTGTGCACGTGTGCATAGTTTCACCCCATCCAATCATTTAAAATACATTTAAT
Source organism: Idiotropiscis lumnitzeri (assembly GCF_059441095.1). Taxonomy (NCBI): domain Eukaryota; kingdom Metazoa; phylum Chordata; class Actinopteri; order Syngnathiformes; family Syngnathidae; genus Idiotropiscis; species Idiotropiscis lumnitzeri. Next base: position 13,312,146 of record NC_142392.1, read on the forward strand.
GCATCCATCCAGGGTTGCAAGGATCTCATCGGTGAAAAAGCGCATGCTGCAAGGAATGCATCTGCATCTTTGGCTTACGATGGGCTTAAAAAGGGAGAACGTCACAACCCCCTTTTCTACCAACAAGCCCAGGATTATTTAATTCTATCTCTAAATGCAAAAAGAAATACTTGTAAACATATTTCACTTGAAGGATTCCTATTTTATCAATGACATAATGTTGCAATGGCCCCCAGTGGTCTGCATCATTATGTTAGGGTCGCACAACAGGTGTTCCATCAGATGCACACAATAGCCTGTGTGTGCTAACTTCAGTTCGCTTCCAGAAACATCTGTGACTATGTCAGGAATGAAATCGGGCATCAGCCGCAACATGCTTCCTTTTTAGATGCTCGTTTATCACAGCTGTGCTGCTAACGGGAGGCTTACATCGTAGGACGTAATTTTGTGAAATGTCCCCATGGTCCGGTCCAAATTGGGGTCGCACGCATTGCTCCGTGTGCGGCAGGCACAAGTCAAGGTAGCACGGTAAAAACAATATAAGACAAAGTCGCCGCCTGAGCTTTGACGTGACCAAACCAAATTTGTCTTTTTGTGTCCGACAGACGTCAGTGAAAACGATCTCCGTTCTGTGAAAGAGGAGCCAGACTTGACTCATATCAAAAAGGAGGAGGAGGAGGAGGAGGAGATCAACAAGTCACCAGTGAACGTTGTCCCTATAAAGACTGAAGATGAAAACAAGGATGAGAGTGAGGACAACAGAGGGGCGGAGCCTACAAGCAGCAGTTCAAGTAGTCACGTGACAACAGAAGGTGATGAAGACCAATGGGGGCCATCACAAGCACATAGTGAGGACACATTATCAGATGCTCTTGACGATGATGATACTAATGATGATGATGGGCATGGCAAAGGTGAAAGGGCATGTCACACTGACAATTGGGTATGTTCTCAGTGTGGGAAATCATCAACTTCAAAGTTGTCTTTAAAACGGCACACAAGAACACACAGTGGAGAAAAAACTTTTTCATGCTCAGTTTGCGGTAAATGCTTCACTCAAAAGTCTCATTTAGTAAGGCACACAAGAATACACACAGGAGAAAAACCCTTTTCATGCTCAGTTTGTGGCAAAAGCTTCTCTCGAAAGTTTGATGTAACAATCCACACAAGAACACGCAGTGGAGAAAAACCTCTTTCCTGCTCAATTTGCGGTAAATGCTTCACTCAAAAGTCTCTAGTAAGGCACACAAGAACACACAGTGGAGAAAAACCCTTTTCATGCTCAGTTTGTGGCAAATGCTTCTCTCGAAAGTCTCATTTAGTAAGGCACACAAGAACGCACACTGGAGAAAAACCTTTTTCTTGCTCAGTTTGTGGCAAAAGCTTCTCTCGAAAGTTTGAGATAACAATCCACACAAGAACGCACAGTGGAGAAAAACCTTTTTCTTGCTCAGTTTGTGGAAAATGCTTCTCTCAAAAGGCACATTTAACAGAACACGCAAGAACCCATAGTGGAGAAAAACCTTTTTCCTGCTCAGTTTGTAGGAAAAGTTTCACTCAAAAATCAACTTTAACAAGGCACGCAAGAACGCACGGTGGCGAAAAACCCTTTTTCTGCTCAGTTTGTGGAAAGAGTTTCTATCGTAAGTCGTATTTAACGAGCCACACAAGAACACACACTGGAGACAAGCCATTCAGTTGCAGGGTTTGTGCTAAAAAATTATTTTCTAAAAATGGTGCTGAGAGTCACAATTGTGCTGGTGAGAATTGCAGCGATCCTTGAAGCTTAAAAAAAGACAACAAAAAACTGAAGGAACTGACTCTTTGTGGTAAGATGTAAATGTGATTTTGAATCAAATATGTTATATTGAATTTTGCAAAGCATTTTTATTGACATTAAGCCAATGTGATCAGTGTCAGAAGAACCATTGTGTCTGAGTGATGATGAGTTTTTTGTGTGTTTACATCAAACATGTAAATGAAATTAATTGCCTTTGCCTGGAACAACATTTGTTAACATTATGCTTTTCAGTTTTCTTTTTAATCGTACTTAATGGAAAAGGTGTGAGAAGAAACGGTGCTTATGAAATCGGTGCCTTCCACAATCATCAATAAAATCACTTGTTCCACTTGATCAACTGGCTTTCATGACACTGTGTGAAAAGGTGAAAAACTGAACTAGAAGTTGAACTATAAAAAGAACAAGAAAGAGAAACGCAAATAGTCTCAGTTTCTCTCAAAGGTTTTGGAATGTCAGGAGTTGGCAACTTGATGGCGACTGGAATCAGTGCTGGTTTTCTCGCTGTGTTTGGCTGGCTCGTATATGTATGGTCCATTGAACAAAACTCAAACTCTTCAAATATCCCCTCATATACATTTAATATTTCACTTTCTGAATAAATTTCTGACTTGCTAAAACCACTTTCTAGATTGAGCTCTATCAAGCGTTTGGGGTTTGTTGCTAAGCAGGATCTCACTTCGGAAAAAACGTATCATTTTGTCAAATATACCAAATATTTTTTTTAATGCTATATTATATTTTTTATACATTGGATTACCTTATTTTCGCAGTCATCAGGCGCACTTTAAAGTCCTGAAACTCGTCCAAGAAAGCCAGGGCGCCTTTTGAGGTGGAGCGCCCATTATGTGGACCAAGTGCAACAAGTGCACTGCTGGGCTGACTGCGAACATTTACTGCATGCACACCGCTTATATAGAGAGAGAAGGCGGGCGTGGCTAACGACAGCAGGGGGTGTGAGAGGGGAACGATGGGCGTGAACGACAACAGGCGGATATGAGAGGGGAGATGGGCGTGAATGACAATGCAAAGGCACCCCCCCAGTGCAAAGCAGCCCCAATGCCCCTATATATACCAGGTGCAACACGTTGCTCAGGCAATTAATCAGCAAAAATGGCATCAATGAAGAGACACTCTTACGAAGCTCAGTTCAAGCTGCAAGCTATCAGCTACGCAAATGTTCATGGGAATCGAGCAGCTGCGAGGGAATTAAAAATCAACGAATCCATGCTTCGCAAGACGAGGAAGCAGGAAGACAGAGTCAAGAAAGTCAAGAAAACTACACTGAGTTTTCGTGGAAGCAAGGCAAGATGGCCCGTGTTGGAAGACCAGCTCGAGCAATGGATTGCTGCTCACAGAACAGCTGGGAGAAGCGTATCTACCATCACCATTCGACAGAAGGCAGTAACGCTTGCTGGCGAATTGAACATCGAACATTTCCAAGGAGGGGCGTCTTGGTATTTTCGTTTTATGAAACGGCGCCATCTATCCATCCGGGCAAAGACGACCGTCGCGCAGCAACTCCCAGAGGATTACAAGGAGAAGATGGTCGCCTTCCGCTCTTACTGCAGCAAAAAGATTACCGACAAACGTATCCAGCCCAGCCACATCACCAACATGGACGAGGTGCCGCTAACTTTCGACATCCCGGCGAGCCGCACTGTGGAGAAGAAGGGGGTCAGCACGGTAGCAATCCGCACAACGGGACACGAGAAGTCGGCTTTTACTGTTGTCCTAGCTTGCCATCCTAACGGACAAAAATTGCCACCTATGGTGATTTTTAAGCGGAAGACGCTGCCTAAAGAGAAGTTTCCTGCCTGCGTTATCATCAAGGCCAATCAAAAGGGCTGGATGGACGAGGACAAAATGAGAGAGTGGCTGAGTGAGGTGTACGTAAAGAGACCCGGTGGTTTTTTCCACGCGTCACCGTCGCTGTTGGTCTGTGACTCCATGCGTGCCCATCTGACAGCCGCTGTGAAAAACCAAGTCACGCATATGAACTCAGAGCTTGCCATCATCCCGGGAGGCTTGACAAAGGAACTCCAACCACTCGACATTAGTATAAACAGGGCGTTCAAAGTGAAGTTGCGTGCTGCGTGGGAGCGATGGATGGCGGAGGGCGAACACAGCTTCACAAAGACTGGGAGACAGCGAAGAGCAAGTTATGCCACAATTTGCGAGTGGATTGTAGCTGCTTGGACGAACGTGTCTGCTAGCTCTATTGTAAGAGCTTTCGCGAAAGCCGTCATTACATCCGAGGAGCCGCTCAGCAGCGACACAGAATTGGACAATGACGAGAGGGAACCTGGCGTGTTTGTGGGAGAACTTGCCCAACTGTTTGTATCTGATACGGAAGACGATGATTTTGAAGGATTTGTGGATGACTGATCAATATTAATGTGAGTACATTGTTAAATAAAATACAACCAAACTCAGTTTTGCTCCTGTTGCCTTTTTAAAAACAGCTAGCCACGCTAGCCGTGCTATCTTCTGTTTTAGTGTGCATGCATGTTAACTAAGGTATTGTATGGTAATCTGGGAGGTGTAATTTTGCTGGGCCTACACTATTATGCTATTCAGTTGATTTGGGGTGATAGTTTTAGTTTTAATGTAACTCCGTGACCGCACATCGTTTGTTGATTAGTGACTTGCTCACGCCGGCATTGTGTCAGCATCCCATCTGAGGGGCTGCGCCGCAGCGAGACGGCGCGGCAGACTGAAAATGACTCTCGTGTTTAGTGGAGAACTGTCCCTCTGTTTATCTTGGATAGAGAAGAAAGGGACTTGGTGCATTTTTGGATAAGGACAACTTCAGCACGTTGTTAAGAGCTAAAATAAAATACCACAGAACTCCCGCTGCCATTTTAAAAACACGTGAGCGCGACTGAGCAGCTAGCGCGACTGCTCGGTTGCTTGGTTCTGTTTGCGCCCAATGATACGGTGCGTTCTATCTATGTATCAAATACAGAAATAGCACCCTCACCTGGGACTGCGCCCTTTGATACGCCGCATCTCTCCAGCCATGACGACATGAACAGGAACAAGCGCTGGAAGGAAACGCCCCCACTCCAGCTGGGCAAACACAAAACAAAAACATGACAGGATAAGACGGACCATGACGCAAAAGGATTAGGTTTTTGGGACAGGTTTTAATTTAAACATTTTATGATCATGTTCAAAGAAAATCTTTAGAACAGGAGATGTCTAGCAATTGATGAGAGGTTTGCCAAGTATAAAGTTGGATTAAATAGTTCGGCAGCTGATTTATTAACTGATGTGTATCAAATGTAACAAAGGTGGACGACAGATGTTTTATGACTATGCGACACCAGCCCTGACATGACAACTTTTAAGGGACAAGACAGCATTCCAGAAATACCAGACTAACATCCGCATCTATGAGCTGTTTGACGTCACAGGAGCAGGATCGTCAGCTACGTCCAGGAGGAACAGGAGAAACGATTTCACGGGGACTGAATGCGAAAATCCACAAACGCACAGTGGTAAACTTTGGCATATGCTGGCTAAATTGAGGCTAAATTAGCGCAGAGGGAGGGGTCTCTGTGTGGAATTGGAAAGTATCTTTTTGGTGAATGAAAGTGTGACAGAAAAAGTGTTTGTATGTCTAAGTGGTTTGAGTGAATGTTTAAGGGACGGGCCTCAGGAAAGAAACCTGATTGAGGGCACCGGTAAACCCGAACAGCACGAAGGATGCAATGGGCGGACAGGCCTGATCAACCTGAATCCCTATTGCACTCCCAAGTACTGATTTTCAAATTGTTATTGGAGACAGATTGGACTAATCAAATTCAAGCATCAAGTGAATGATGTCAGGAACTGTCCTTACTTGAGGCCGAGGCCAGACCTACAGAGCAGCATGATGTTGCTGTGTCTTTCAGGTGGGGAGCGGAGGAGACAGGCCTGGTCTATGTGGCCAGGGCGAGACGTGAATGGAGTGAGACTTCCGGCAGTGACCCATCCAATAATGTCGTCATTCCGCAGCTGTTCCAGTTGGCCGTCCTTAGGGCGTGTCCTTCCGGTTACGGACATCATGTGAAACAGTCCATCAATGAAAAAATGCTAATCAGTCTCAGGAGAACACATTTTTTTTTACATCATTTTGCACGACATCAGAAAAGGAAAATGTGGGATTTGATGAAGGAACGTTACTAAAAATTGTACTTGCAGGTTCAGGTGGCCAAGAGGGCTAAAAATTATAAAATAAAATAATGAAAAAAAAAAAGGGGTGGGGCAGCTAATGCATGCAGCTCCCATTGCACCTGCGCCTTCCGCTTCTGCTGCTCCTAGGCAAGGTTCGGGTGACGCGGCAGCACAGCAGACTGGCTGTCCGTACCAGGCCGGTTAACAAGGTCGGGATTGCGGTAACAGAGGTAGGGGTGGTTATAGACGGGGGTTGTGAGTGGGGTGTGCTCTTGCTGCGGGGTCACTGGGTGATGAACTGTCCATACCGAGCCACTTTCTGGAATGTGCCATTCTCTGGTCCGGTGCCATTCCTGTCGCCCAGAGCTCAACCAGCGCAGGGGGCGCCACCGTTACCCACTCCCAACGCACTCTTGACACCAACCCGCTGGTACCCCATTCCATGACAGGGGGCCGCGGAGCATATGTGGTGCTCTCCTCCATTCCAGTGGCTGAACTGAAACATCTGAGGGCAGCTCTGAAACCTGGTTCTCCATCCTCCCGCGGTGGGTATGCCCTGTTCCTGATCCAACCTCCACCCATTCACCAATTGACCCAGTACATTGTACACTGTACATATGATCGCACACATGATTTGGTTGATCAAAATGCATTCATCCAAATTTAGTCAGGAGTTCATCTTGCATTAGAATTATATATGTGTTATGTCTACCGGCGTTGCCTCGCATGCGTGCCTTGTCCCTGAGCAGCAGAAATGGTATGAATTGTTTACTTTCGCCAAGCCACAAATCGCATTGACTATTGATGCGCGTCTTCATACTAAAGATCTAGGCCCCATGGTAAAGCGGTGTGTCGAGGCGGTTGGCTGGGTTCAGACGTCTATTACGAATGTTGAATACTCTGCGTCACTAACAGGGTATCATACTTCAGCACCCACTACAAATTCTTCGGTTTTGGGAACGTGACTAAATTTCAAAATTTCACGAAACGGGTCACTCGGGAGAGGTAGCTCTGTGTGCGTCTCTGCCGGAGGGGTTGTGGACACGGGGCCCGACTGATTTTGGGCTCTGCTCCACAGCTCCCCCAGTTGTTTTACTGTCTCTACACCCTCGCCCAGTTGACAGAATCAGAGTTGGCACAGCCTGGAGGTGGAGGGAGGCATTCGGGAGACAATAGGAGGTGAAGACTGCAGCGGTCTTGGAGCTGTCTACATCTTGGAGAGCACCTATTCTTCCCGTAAAAAATGGTTTAATTTGGTATCTGCGTAATTCTAGGTTTGGGATTTTTATTTATTTATTTATTTTTTTTTATCATAAATGGTTACTATTTCATTTGGTTTGCTTTAAAGATTTGCCAAAAAACGGTAAAAATTGGAGCGTTAGCTCAGGGCTTAATTTATAATCTCGAGACAGTTAGATATTTGAACTCAGTGAACTAAATTTTCTTTAATTCATGTCGGGGGGCTCGCCTTACAGCGAGGAGGAGGTGGACCCAAAAGGCGAGGAGGCCGAGAGGTGGGTAACGTGAAGGGAATTTATTAAATGAAACAAACAACGTGGCAGGGTGCTAGGTATCAAGGGCAACCAAAACGTGACTAACAGAAAAGGAGGACGAGGAACAGAAGCCGGGGCAAAACGCTGAGGGACGTAACGGGAACGAGGACGTGAACAAGAGCATGAGCTTGACAGGAACAAACGTGGTCGTGGAAGTCCGGAAAGTGTGGCAATGACCCGACGCTCAGTAGTTGGTCTGGGAAGCTTAAATAGTCCGAGTAATCAGGGGAGCAGATGGGAATCAGGTGCGTGATGGTTGACAGGGAACAGGTGCGTGGCTGGTGAGGACGAGACGGCTGAGAGGGAAACGCCCCTACACAGCTGACAAAACAATAACAGAAAAGCACATGGCACAAAGGAGGGAAGAAAATAACAACAAACACACTGACATGCCCGACACGGGTCATGACAGTACCCCCCCCTCAAGGGACGGATTCCAGACGTCCCAAATAAAGCCAAAAGAAAAAAAACAACAACCCAAAGAACAAAGTCCAAAAACGAGGGTGGGCGGAAGGGGTCGGGAGGTGGGACCACCACCCGTGTTCGGGACCGGTCTGGCGGGTGTCCGGGAGGCCAGACCAGCAAGTCCTTTCGCGGCCCTTCAGGAGGGCGTGCGGGCGGCCAGACCAGCACGTCCCATTGTGGCCATTCAGGCGGACGTCCGGGGCGACCCGAACGCCAAAAGGAGTCCGCCGACGGGGCTGAGACGAGAGGCGGCGGCGCGACGCTGGGTGCAGCAGAGGACGGGGCTTTGGCCGGCGTTGAGGTGGGCGCAACCGAGGCAGTAACTTGGAGCGACGGTAGGACGTTGGACACCGCCGCCGAGACGGAGACGAGACACGGTGGATCGCCGGACGCCGCCGGAGCAGGGACGAGACGCGGCGGTGGGTCGTTGACCGCCGTCGAGGCAGGCACTTGGGGCGGCGGCTGGTTGTCGAACCCCGCCGAGACAGGAACGTGGAGCGGCGGCTGGTCGTCGAGCCCCGCCGAGACAGGAACGTGGAGCGGCGGCTGGTCATTGGACGCCGCCGAGACGGGGACGAGACGCGGTGGATCGCCGGACGCCGCCGGAGCAGGGACGAGACGCGGTGGTAGGTCGTCGAGCGCCGTCGAGGCAGGCACTTGGAGCGGCGGCTGGTCGTCGAACCCCGCCCAGACAGGGACGTGGAGCGGCGGCTGGTCGTCGAACCCCGCCGAGACAGGAACGTGGAGCGGCGACTGGTCGTCGAGCCCCGCCGAGGCAGGAACCGGGAGCAGTGGCGGATCATCGGACGTCGCCGAGACAGAGGCGAGGAGTGGCGGTGGTTCCTCTGGCACCGCCGGGAGAGAGGCGGGAGGCGGCGGCGCGTCGTCGACGACCGCCGAGACAGAGGCGGGAAACGACGGCGGTCCTTTGGACGCCGTCGCGAACGTGACTTGGGACGGCGGGGAATTGTTAACCGCCGTCGAGGCAGGAACTTGCGACGGGTGCAGGACGAGCGCCGACGGATCAAAGACCTGAGGCGGCTGCGGGACGTGCTCTGCCAGAACAAGGACTTGGGACGGGCGCAGGACGTGCTCCGCCGGGACATGAGCTTGAGGCGGACGCAGGACGTGCTACGCCGGGACGTGAACTTGGGACGGACGCAGGGAGTGCTCCGCCTGAACGTGGACTTGAGGCGGGCGCAGGACGTGCTCCGCCGGGACATGAGCTTGAGGCGGACGCAGGACGTGCTCCGCCGGGACGTGAACTTGGGACGGATGCAGGGAGTGCTCCGCCTGAACGTGGACTTGACCTTGAGACGGACGCAGGACGTGCTCCGCCGGGACGTGAACTTGGGACGGATGCAGGGAGTGCTCCGCCTGAATGTGGACTTGACCTTGAGACGGACGCAGGACGTGCTCCGCCGGGACATGAACTTGGGACGGATGCAGGGAGTGCTCCGCCTGAACGTGGACTTGACCTTGAGACGGACGCAGGACGTGCTCCGCCGGGACATGAGCTTGAGGCGGACGCAGGACGTGCTCCGCCGGGACGTGAACTTGGGACGGACGGAGGGAGTGCTCCGCCTGAACATGGACTTGAGGCGGGCGCAGGACGTGCTCCGCCGGGACATGAGCTTGAGGCAGACGCAGGACGTGCTCTGCCGGGACGTGAACTTGGGACGGATGCGGGATGTGCTCCGTCTGAACGTGAACTTGGAACGGACGCACAGCGTGCTCCGCTGGATCGGGAACTGGGAGCGGATGCAAGACGTGCTCCGCCGGAACGTGGACCTGGGGCGCTGGCAAGGCGCCGGAACGGCAGCTTGCGGGGAACGGAAATGAGACTCAGCAGCTGGCGGGGAGCCGGGACGGGACTCAGCAGCTGGCGGGGAGCCGGAACGGGACTCAGCAGCTGGCGGGGAGCCGGGACGGGGCTCAGCAGCTGGCGGGGAGCCGGGACGGGTCTCAGCAGCTGGCGGGGAGCCGGGACGGGACTCAGCAGCTGGCGGGGAGCCGGGCCGGAGCTCAGCAGCTGGCGGGGAGCCGGGACGGAACTCAGCAGCTGGCGAGGAGCCGGGACGGGACTCAGCAGCTGGCGAGGAGCCGGGACGGGGCTCAGCAGCTGGCGAGGAGCCGGGACGGGGCTTCGCAGCTAGGGAGGTTCCGGGACGGGGCTCAGCAGCTGACGGTGAGCCGGAGTGGGACTCTGGAGGTTGCAGCTGGTGAGGGACCGGCACTGGAAGCTGCAGCCGACGAGGGAGCGGCGTGGGTTGCTGCAGCTGACGTGGAAGCGGCGTGGATTGCTGCAGCTGATGTGGAAGCGGCGTGGATTGCTGCAGCTGACGTGGAGGCACCGTGGGTTGCTGCAGCTGACGTGGAGGCGGCATGGTCTGCGCAGCTGGCGTGGAGGCGGCATGGGTTGCTGCAGCTGGCGTGGAGGCGACGTGGGTTGCTGCAGCTGACGTGGAGGCGGCGTGGGTTGCTGCAGCTGACGTGGAGGCGACATGGGTTGCTGCAGCTGACGTGGAGGCGACATGGGTTGCTGCAGCTGACGTGGAGGCGACCGCGGGCCGGGCGCAGCATTCGGACCGGGCGCAGCCGAGACGGGGGACCTGATCCCCATCAGCCTTCTTCATGTCAACCAGCTGGGCTTGAAGTGAGGAGACCTGCTTCTCCGCGTTCCTCTTGCCCTCTTCTGCCTCAGCCAGCATCTTCCGCAGAGCGTTCCGCTCGTCCTCCTGCTGCCGCAAGCGAGTGGAGAGGCTCAGCTTTTGGCGAGTCTCCTCTTGGAGCATCTCCTGTGCATCCTGCAGCTGCGACTCCACTGAAGACAGGTCTTGGCTGACTTTGATGTTTCTGCCCTCGGCTTCAGTCAGCAGACTGTTGACATTGTCCAGCTCCGACTGCATCTTGGCCAACTTGTCAGCCATCTCCCGCCTCTGCTGTTCACTCTCTCCAAACTTGACCTGCAGCTCTTGCTGTGCTGCAGTTGAGTCTAAAGTGTCCTCCAACTCAGTCTTGAGAGCTTCCAGCTCCTCTCCAAGGTCTCTGCGCGCCTCATCTGCCTTGTTGCGCGCCTGTCTCTCCGATTCCAGATCCTCCTGCAGCTCCGAGATCTGAGCTTCCAGTTCCTGGTTCCTCTTCTGGGCGAGGTTCTCCTCCTCCCTCTTTGCCAGTACAGCCAGCATCTCCTCCTCCTTCTGGGCCAAGTGAGCTTCCATTTTAGCAAAGTGGGCCTGAAGTTCAGAAATCTGGTCACTGATTGAGTCCGGGTTGCGCTGGGCGTCTGAAAGATGGTAGATATACTCGAGATCGTCCTTTTGATCCGAGTCGATGATCAGATGGGGTGGAATGACGGGTAAACCGTCGATGACGTAATCTGGAGACGAGGGGAGTGTAGCAGACGTGGCGCTGAGCTGATCGGCAGGTTGAGGGAGGTTGTCCGTGTGGCGGTGTCCATAACGCCGCCGCGAGCCCCTCGCTGGGTCCTTCTTTCTGGGTCGGGTCATTCTGTCGGGGGCTCGCCTTACGGCGAGGAGGAGGTGGACCCAAAAGGCGAGGAGGCCGAGAGGTGGGTAACGTGAAGGGAATTTATTAAATGAAACAAACAAGGACAAACAACGTGGCAGGGTGCTAGGTATCAAGGGCAACCAAAATGTGACTAACAGAAAAGGAGGACGAGGAACAGAAGCCGGGGCAAAACGCTGAGGGACGTAACGGGAACGAGGACGTGAACAAGAGCATGAGCTTGACAGGAACAAACGTGGTCGTGGAAGTCCGGAAAGTGTGGCAATGACGCTGAGTAGTTGGTCTGGGAAGCTTAAATAGTCAGAGTAATCAGGGGAGCAGATGGGAATCAGGTGCGTGATGGTTGACAGGGAACAGGTGCGTGGCTGGTGAGGATGAGATGGCTGAGAGGGAAACGCCCCTACACAGCTGACAAAACAATAACAGAAAAGCACATGGCACGAAGGAGGGAAGAAAATAACAACAAACACACTGACATGCCCGACACGGGTCATGACAATTCAGGAATAATTTGCCCATCTTGCAAAGCCAAATTCTAACATTGTGCCATATTAGCTGGATATCATTAGGACATTATTGCGAACCAACACTTCTGGATTGTGGTGATTATCGGCATAACGAAATGTATACGTTGTAAAATTGTTTCTGGGGGCAATGCCTGTGAGGATGCCACTGTCTAGATTATATACAAAGAAAGCTTTTACAACAGTCTGGGAATTGAAATAGATATCGATATAAAATTTGGTGGGTCTACGTTAATTCCAATATCTTATTCAAGTGCCTGATACAAGCTTCACAAACAAGTTTAAAAAGGTGATTGAGTGCAATTAATGGTTACCAGATGAACAAGTGTGTCTGCACATAGACGAGAATGCAAGTCAGTAAATAAAGACACACAAGCTTGCAGCATTACGTTACCTGCGTGACTTCTTAGAAGACAGAACATTACATGGTACCAGGTCGCGGGTCAAGAAAAGGACTGACGCGAGATGGACTCCGTAAGGCCACCAGAAGCGCTAAAAATGAAGGGAAATCTGGACGCGAGTTGGCGGGCTTTCAAGCAACAATTCCTGCTCTACCTTGCCGACGTGGGAGTCGGAAACAGAGCGGACGAAAGAAAAATAGCCCTTTTGCGAACCAATGCCGGAGCCGAGGCCATCGAGGTATTCAATGAACCCGAAGATAAAGACAAGTTTGAAAAGGTCCTGTGGATTTAATTAATAATAATAATAATAATAATATTCCCTTTATTAGTCCCACAATGGGGAAATTCGAGATTCGAACCCAGGCCTCCTGGGGAGACTGGGTCCTGAACGCGGCGCCTTGTAGATACACTTGCAAAGACATTTTCAAGTCGGACCTTTCAAGAGAAGCTATATCGTCCAACACTCACTCAGTGGTGCGTAAGTGTGTTTCTGGATATTATTTGTCCAGCCGTGGTGTCATAAATGATGGTATTTTGATGTGGATTCATTCAAGTAGGACTTCACTGAAGGCACCTTAAATTACTTTCACACCCTGGAAGGTCACTGACCTGGCGAGAGAATTGCCCCCACCATAAACAATGCTCAGGCCTATTTTCTCTCAGGGCAGTATCTGGTTACATCGGAACTTCAGAACCAAGACTGGTCACTTCTGTGAGCTCCAGTCCCTTCATAGTTTCATAAAGAGAATTACTTCCCATATCTATATTAGGCCATTTAAAAATACAAGACTTTTTTTTTCATTTATTTCAATGTATATTTAAGCTTGCTTATGTAATAATACAATATTTATTCAATTATTTTAATATGTAAAATTATCAACAATTTGAACCTTTTTATTTCACACTTGAATATTTCTGAACATATTTGTTCTTTTGAAAATGTGTGCAATTTAAATTATTCCATCCATCCAGCCATTTTCTGCCGCTCATCCAGGGTCGGGTTATTGAATTAATTTTTTAGTATTTTTTATAATTCAATATTTATTTCAAGATCAGGACTCTTCTCAATTAGTTCAATATTTATAAAATGTTTCTATATTTGTTAATTGAATTAAGTCTGTAGGTGGTTTCCAATTTTACATTTTAATATTTTCCTATTTCACTATATAAATAATCCAATGTATAAAAAATATAATACAGCATGAAAAAAAATATTTGGTATATTTGACAAAATGATAGTTTTTTCCAAAGTGAGATTCTGCTTAGCAACAAACCCCAAACACTTGATAGAGCTCAACCCATTAAGTGTATTTTGCAGAAATTTATTCAGAAAGCATAATATTAAATGTGAGGGGATATTTGAAGAGTTTGAGTTATGTTCAATGGACCATACATATACGAGCCAGCCTAACACAGCGAGAAAACCAGCGCTGACTCCAGTCGCCATCAAGTTGCCAACTCCTGACATTCCAAAACCTTTGAGAGAAACTGAGACTGTTTGCGTTTCTCTGTCTGGTTCTTTTTATAGTTCAACTTCGAGTTCTGTTTTTCACCTTTTCACACAGCGTAATGAAGGCCAGTTGAGCAAGTGGAACAAGTGATTTTATTGATGATTGTGGAAGGCAACGATTTCATAAGCACCGTTTCTTCTCACACCTTTTCCATTAGGTACGATTAAAAAGACAACTGAAAAGCATAACGTTAACAAATGTTATTCCAGGCAAAGGCAATTAATTTTATTGACATGTTTGATGTAAACACAAAAAAAAATCATCATCACTCAGACACAATGGTTATTCTGGCGCTGATCCCATTGGCTTAATGTCGATAAAAGAGCTTTGCAAAATTAAATTTTTCATATTTTATTCAAAATTACATTTACATCTTACCACAAAGAGTCAGTTGCTTCAGTTTTTTGTTGTCTTTTTTTTAAGCTTCAAGGATCGCTGCAATTCTCACCAGCACAATCGTGTCTCTCAGCAAGACGTTGAGTGAAGAATTTTTTAGCACAAACGCTGCAACTAAATGGCATGTCTCCACTGTGTGTTCTTGTGTGGCTTTGTGAACTTGACTTTACAGAGAAGCTTTTGCCACAAACTGAGCAGGAAAAAGGTTTTTCTGCACTGTGTGTTCTTGTGTGGGTTGTTAAATTTGACTTTACAGAGAAGCTTTTGCCACAAACTGAGCAGGAAAAAGGTTTTTCTCCAGTGTGTAATCGTGTATGTGTTTTTAAATTCCACTTAAAAGAAAAGCTTTTGCCACAAACTGAGCAGGAAAAGGGTTTTTCTCCACCGTGCGTTCTTGTGTGGCTTCGTAAATGCGACTTTAGAGAGAAACTCCTGGCACAAACTGAGCAGGAAAAAGGTTTTTCTCCACTGTGCGTTCTTGTGTGGCTTCGTAAATGCGACTTTAGAGAGAAACTCCTGCCACACACTGAGCAAGAAAAAGGTTTTTCTCCAGTGTGTGTTCTTGTGTGGCAAGTTAAATTTGACTTTACAGAGAAGCGTCTACCACAAACTGAGCAGGAAAAAGGTTTTTCTCCACTGTGTGTTTTTGTGTTTTGTTAAACTTGACTTTTGAGAGAAGCATTTTCCACAAACTGAGCAAGAAAAAGATTTTTCTCCACTGTGTGTTAGTGTGTTCTGTTAAACTTGACTTTTGAGAGAAGCATTTTCCACAAACTGAGCAAGAAAAAGGTTTTTCTCCACTGTGTGTTCTTGTGTGTTTTGTTAAATTTCCCTTTTCAGAGAATCCTTTGCCACAAACTGAGCATGAAAAAGGCTTCTCTCCACTGTGTGTTCTTGCGTGCCTTACTAAATGAGACTTTTGAGAGAAGCTTTTGTCACAAACTGAGCATGAGAAAGGCTTCTCTCCACTGTGTGTTCTTGCGTGCCTTACTAAATGAGACTTTTGAGAGAAGCTTTTGCCACAAACTGAGCAAGAAAAAGGTTTTTCTCCACTGTGCATTCTTGTGTGGATTGTTAAATCAAACTTTTGATAGAAGCTTTTGCCACAAACCGAGCAGGAAAAAGGTTTTTCACCACTGTGTGTTTTTCTGTGCCCTTTTAAAGACAGCTTTGAAGAGAATGAGTCAGTGTGACATGCCCTTTCACCTTTGGCTTGCCCATCATCATCGTCATGAGCATCATCATCGTCATGAGCGTCTGATAATGTGTCCTCATTATGTACTTGTGATGGTCCCCAGTGGTCTTCATCACCTTCTGTTGTCACGTAATGACTTGAACTGCTGCTTGTAGGCTCCGCCCCTCTCTTGTCCTCACTCTCATCCTTGTTTTCATCTTCAGTCTTTATAGGGAGAACGTTCACTGGTGACTTGTTGATCTCCTCCTCCTCCTCCTTTTTGATGTGAGTCAAGTCTCGCTCCTCTTTTACATAAAGGAGATCGTTTTCACTGACGTCTGCAGGACACAGAAAGACAAATTTGGTTTGGTCAAGTCAAACCTCATGCAGCGACTTTGTCTTATATTGTTTCTACCGTGCTACCTTGACTTGTGCCTGCCGCATACGCAGCAATGCGTGCAACCCCAACTTGGACCGGACCATGGGGGCATTTCACAAAATTACGTCCTACGATGTAAACCTCCCTTTAGCAGCACAACTGTGATAAACGAGCATTTAAAAAGGAAGCACGTTGCGGCTGATGCCCGATTTCATTCCTGACATAGTCACAGACGTTTTTGGAATATGTATTCGAATTCAACTAAGATACACCATAATATTTTAAGTGTTTACTGAATTATTTTGGAACTGCAATGATGCTTAACAGCTATAAGGGTGTCAGTAATGAGTAACAAAGTAACACAAGACCTCCCACTGATACGTCATGATTGTCATTTGCATAAATTACCAGGAACTATGAGTTGCGGGGGTGATGCAAACCACCTGGGCCACAGGAACTTTATGACCAGGAACTAAATGTTCCTGGCCTTGTTGGTAGAAAAGGGGGTTGTGGCGTACTCCCTTTTTAAGCCCATAGTAAGCCAAAGATGCAGATGCATTCCTTGCAGCATGCGCTTGATCACTGATGAGATCCGTGCAACTCTGGATGGATGCATTCAATGTATTTTAAATGTTTGGATGGGGTGAAACTACGCACACGTGCACAAAACAGTGCAGGGCCACCCGAGGTTCATTGACTCTCACCCAACCAAGCCAGTAAAAAGTTCATAAATAAATAATACCAATCCGTGCTTAATTTAAAAAAAATAAAAACTTAATATTTTGTGTTTTATTCACTAAAATTGATCAACCGCTATTGACGTTTTCGCGGCAGTGTGCACATTTTTAGAGTCAGGCGGAATTCCTTCCGTAAGGAATTGCTTGAACAAAATATAAAAACCAGAAAATGTTATTTTGTTATTTTAAATGTAAATTTTATACTGGGAAAAACATGGAGTTCACCCCCCACTATTGGTTATTCTTTGGCATATATTTTCTGCACTGATTACATTTGACATAAACAATTGCTCAGCAGACCTGCAAGTAAAAGGCAATATTTAAAAATAAAACGGCAATAACCTTGAACGCATTTCCCCAAACAACTTAATGTTGTGATGCATATTTCTAATGAAAGAAAGTCGTTCTTTACAAAGCAAATGAGAGTAACACGTGTACAAACCTGCTTTGTGTAGCACAACACGAGGCTGGTTGCAAACTTCGTCCAGCAGTTGAAGACGTTGCTCGTTCTCTTCTTTTATTCCACAAAATTCCTCTTTGTACTTGGGTGTCGTTCTTTCACACATTTTCAAATGATAATTCCAAAAAATCCGCACTTGATCTCTGCTTGGCGATGAGTCATGTGCCTCTTTTCGTTAGCGGCTAGCTAGCTAACAAGCTAAGCTAACTACGCCGAAAAGCATCAACACGCGAAGATGAGGTTATCGGGACACAAATACTTAATGAATTATGTCGTAGTCCTTTAGAGTAGCACTGGACATCCTTTGAGAAAATTACAGTCAGTTCCACATAAATCAGAAGAATTTAGCGGTGGGTGTTTTTGTTCCGGTGTGGACGGCTCGGTGGATGTGGTCGAGGTCCTTCGGAAGCTGCGCGCTTGCTAATGACGTCATGCTTTAAGCACGTATTTTTCAAATATCTTTCTTTGCCTCTGTGTTTGTTTTTACCCCTGGCTGTTCTGTTTCAATATATATTCTATGTAATATTTTAATTCGGTTGATAAAAAAATGTCACAAAATAATTAAAATAACGCCACAAAAGCGAGTCAGCTCCGACGTCACTTCCGCCTATGCCCCGAGAAGCCGCTGCTGGAACAGCAGTGGGAAGGTTACGTTTCTCCTACCGAACTTGCAACAATGCTGCTGTTCAATCGGGCTGCAAGATTGTATGGATATAATGTCTGCATATACTAGCAGTGCTTCTCAATTATTTCACGCCCGCCCCTACCAAGAAGAAAAAAGACTCGGGCCCCCCCCACCACCATTTTTTTCTGTCTTTGTAGATTGTTATTAGATTGTCAATAAAATATCCATAAACTAAGCTAAATTGATAAGAAATATAATTTTGAGAACTATTATTGTGAGGATCTCGAAACTCGGTACTCTGTTTTGCAAATATTGATGAGATGATAAATATTTACTCATAGTTTTTGTATCAACTTTATTGACATTTGCAAACCAAACACAGTTATTAATACGTACATAATATAGAAAAGACAAAAAGAAGAGCCAGGGGGATTTTAAACAAAAATTCTTTGTAAATAACATAAAGCAACAGCTTTAGTATGTTTACGATACGTTTTTTTAAAAAACAATTTTGTGGTTACTATACGTTTTTTTTTAATGGTTACTGTAATGTTCCGTCTTCTATCTTAAGAAGTCACGCTGGTACAGTGATGCTGCAGGCTTGTGTCTCTTTATTTCTTGACTTGCATTCTCGTCTATGTGCAGACACACGAGTTCGTCTGGTAACCACACACACATCAGGCAATACTGCCAACTAGTGACTAATGATATAACGGCTATCATTACATCTCCCTTTCAAACGTTAATCAATGGCTATGCCTTTTTTTTCATAAAGCTTTTTTATTTTATAATTATTATTATAATAATTTTGTTTTGTTCGCAATTATTTTCACTTCTTTTCAATATCTACCCATTTTTTTTTCTGACAACGAGCAGCTCTACAACAATTTTAGCAACAATAACACAACATTAAAAATTTTCAATCAGCCTGTCCGGTTGTCGTCTAACTCTTGTTGATCTTCGAAGAGGTTCAGTACTCCCAGAAGTTGCTGGTGGTTGAGGTCTGTGCTCCTTCGATGTATCCACCTGCTTTGCAGCCTCAGCCTTATCAGAAGATTTCTCACAGTCCTCGGGAACCTTCAGCAAACTCCTCCTGTTCCTCCTCACTCTTTGTCCATCCTTTGTTTCCACAATGTAAGATCTCGGTTCGGCTTCGCTGAGGACAGTCACTTTTTCTGTCCCAACAATTAGGTCCCTCAATCCTTACAGTGTCTTTCTCAGAAAGAGATTCCAGATGTTTTGGAGCTCTGTCATATGCAATTTTCTGTTTGAGTTTGAGCATTCTCTTATTTTCAAACCAAATGTTGTTGTCATGTCCTTGTGGTATTTGTGGTGCGAAGCTTACGGCACATGAGTAGGTCAGCAGGCGATGCTCCCCACTCCAGAGGTGCAGCTCTGTAACTCAATAGGGCAAGGTAAGGATCAGATGCATCATCCTTGGCCTTCCTTAGCAGTCTCTTGATGATTTGCACTCCCTTCTCAGCCTGGCCATTTGCCTGTCGGTATAAAGGGCTTGAAGTGATGATGTGAGCCTCAGCCTCCTCCGCCGTAACGCAGTCCTTGATGTCACTGTTAGGGTGCGGCGCTCGGGATAACGCATCAGCAAGCACTATGTATTTTCCAGGCGTGTATATTAGCTCAAAATCATAGCGCTGCAACGTCATCATCATGCGTTGAATTCTGGGCGTCATGTCATTGAGATTTTTCTTCCTAATTGAAATCAGTGGCTTATGATCAGTCTCTGCTATGAACGTGGGCAGTCCATAAACATACGTGTGAAATTTGCCAAATCCAAACACTAAACCCAGTGACTCCTTTTCGATCTGAGCATAGCGTTTTTCAGTCTCTGACATTGACCTGGATGCATAGGCTACAGGTTGCCATGTGTCTCTCGCCTTTTGCAGCAGTACGGCACCTAGCCCATCTTTCGACGCATCCGTGGAAATTTTGGTTGGTTTTGATGGATCAAAGTAGGCAAGGACTGGCTCAGCTGTCACAGTTCTCTTTAGATCTTGCCATTCTTCGTCATGTTTTGTTGTCCACTCAAAGACTACGTTGTGATGCAGCAGCAAACTTAGGGACTTTGACTTGAAGAGAGGTTTGGAAGGAACTTGCCCCGGAAGTTTATCATCCCCATTGCTCGCAGAAGTCCTTTTTTCTCAGTTGGAACTGGCATGTCCAGTATTGCTTGCACTTTGGTTCTGTCTGGCACCACTCCATCTGCTGTGAGCTTGTCTCCCAAGAATGTCAATTCTGTAACTCCAAACAGACATTTCTCTCGTTTTAGTTTAAGTCCATTCATTTGAACTCTTTGTAGCAGTTCCTCAAGTCTTTCATTGTGTTCTTGTTCCGTGTATCCCCAAACAACCAAATCATCAATGTACACACGGTTTCCTTCCAGACCTTCTATGATTGACTCCATAGCTCTGTGAAAGATCTCAGGCGCAGACTTTATGCCAAATGGCAGTCTCAGAAAACAGAAACGCCCAAATGGTGTGTTGAAGGTGGTGTACCTGCTGCTTTCAGTGTCCAGCTTCAGCTGCCAAAATCCATGCGATGCATCTCATTTGCTAAAGTACTTAGCACCTGCCATGTCACTCAGGATTTCTTCACGCTTGGGAATCTGATAATGTTCTCTTATCATGTTTTCATTCAGATCTTTGGGGTCGAGGCAAACACGTAACTCTGGGGAGTTCCTCTTTTTAACACACGTGATGGAATTTACCCAGTCGGTGGGTTCTTCCACTTTCTCTCTGACTCTTGCTGGTGTCATTCTGCTCAGTTCCTTTTTTAATCTCTCTTTGACGTGGAGGCACCGTGGGTTGCTGCAGCTGACGTGGAGGCGGCATGGTCTGCGCAGCTGGCGTGGAGGCGGCATGGGTTGCTGCAGCTGGCGTGGAGGCGACGTGGGTTGCTGCAGCTGACGTGGAGGCGGCGTGGGTTGCTGCAGCTGACGTGGAGGCGACATGGGTTGCTGCAGCTGACGTGGAGGCGACATGGGTTGCTGCAGCTGACGTGGAGGCGACCGCGGGCCGGGCGCAGCATTCGGACCGGGCGCAGCCGAGACGGGGGACCTGATCCCCATCAGCCTTCTTCATGTCAACCAGCTGGGCTTGAAGTGAGGAGACCTGCTTCTCCGCGTTCCTCTTGCCCTCTTCTGCCTCAGCCAGCATCTTCCGCAGAGCGTTCCGCTCGTCCTCCTGCTGCCGCAAGCGAGTGGAGAGGCTCAGCTTTTGGCGAGTCTCCTCTTGGAGCATCTCCTGTGCATCCTGCAGCTGCGACTCCACTGAAGACAGGTCTTGGCTGACTTTGATGTTTCTGCCCTCGGCTTCAGTCAGCAGACTGTTGACATTGTCCAGCTCCGACTGCATCTTGGCCAACTTGTCAGCCATCTCCCGCCTCTGCTGTTCACTCTCTCCAAACTTGACCTGCAGCTCTTGCTGTGCTGCAGTTGAGTCTAAAGTGTCCTCCAACTCAGTCTTGAGAGCTTCCAGCTCCTCTCCAAGGTCTCTGCGCGCCTCATCTGCCTTGTTGCGCGCCTGTCTCTCCGATTCCAGATCCTCCTGCAG
This sequence comes from Idiotropiscis lumnitzeri, assembly GCF_059441095.1. Classification (NCBI taxonomy): domain Eukaryota; kingdom Metazoa; phylum Chordata; class Actinopteri; order Syngnathiformes; family Syngnathidae; genus Idiotropiscis; species Idiotropiscis lumnitzeri. Next base: position 13,333,427 of record NC_142392.1, read on the forward strand.
CTCCGAGATCTGAGCTTCCAGTTCCTGGTTCCTCTTCTGGGCGAGGTTCTCCTCCTCCCTCTTTGCCAGTACAGCCAGCATCTCCTCCTCCTTCTGGGCCAAGTGAGCTTCCATTTTAGCAAAGTGGGCCTGAAGTTCAGAAATCTGGTCACTGATTGAGTCCGGGTTGCGCTGGGCGTCTGAAAGATGGTAGATATACTCGAGATCGTCCTTTTGATCCGAGTCGATGATCAGATGGGGTGGAATGACGGGTAAACCGTCGATGACGTAATCTGGAGACGAGGGGAGTGTAGCAGACGTGGCGCTGAGCTGATCGGCAGGTTGAGGGAGGTTGTCCGTGTGGCGGTGTCCATAACGCCGCCGCGAGCCCCTCGCTGGGTCCTTCTTTCTGGGTCGGGTCATTCTGTCGGGGGCTCGCCTTACGGCGAGGAGGAGGTGGACCCAAAAGGCGAGGAGGCCGAGAGGTGGGTAACGTGAAGGGAATTTATTAAATGAAACAAACAAGGACAAACAACGTGGCAGGGTGCTAGGTATCAAGGGCAACCAAAATGTGACTAACAGAAAAGGAGGACGAGGAACAGAAGCCGGGGCAAAACGCTGAGGGACGTAACGGGAACGAGGACGTGAACAAGAGCATGAGCTTGACAGGAACAAACGTGGTCGTGGAAGTCCGGAAAGTGTGGCAATGACGCTGAGTAGTTGGTCTGGGAAGCTTAAATAGTCAGAGTAATCAGGGGAGCAGATGGGAATCAGGTGCGTGATGGTTGACAGGGAACAGGTGCGTGGCTGGTGAGGATGAGATGGCTGAGAGGGAAACGCCCCTACACAGCTGACAAAACAATAACAGAAAAGCACATGGCACGAAGGAGGGAAGAAAATAACAACAAACACACTGACATGCCCGACACGGGTCATGACAATTCAGGAATAATTTGCCCATCTTGCAAAGCCAAATTCTAACATTGTGCCATATTAGCTGGATATCATTAGGACATTATTGCGAACCAACACTTCTGGATTGTGGTGATTATCGGCATAACGAAATGTATACGTTGTAAAATTGTTTCTGGGGGCAATGCCTGTGAGGATGCCACTGTCTAGATTATATACAAAGAAAGCTTTTACAACAGTCTGGGAATTGAAATAGATATCGATATAAAATTTGGTGGGTCTACGTTAATTCCAATATCTTATTCAAGTGCCTGATACAAGCTTCACAAACAAGTTTAAAAAGGTGATTGAGTGCAATTAATGGTTACCAGATGAACAAGTGTGTCTGCACATAGACGAGAATGCAAGTCAGTAAATAAAGACACACAAGCTTGCAGCATTACGTTACCTGCGTGACTTCTTAGAAGACAGAACATTACATGGTACCAGGTCGCGGGTCAAGAAAAGGACTGACGCGAGATGGACTCCGTAAGGCCACCAGAAGCGCTAAAAATGAAGGGAAATCTGGACGCGAGTTGGCGGGCTTTCAAGCAACAATTCCTGCTCTACCTTGCCGACGTGGGAGTCGGAAACAGAGCGGACGAAAGAAAAATAGCCCTTTTGCGAACCAATGCCGGAGCCGAGGCCATCGAGGTATTCAATGAACCCGAAGATAAAGACAAGTTTGAAAAGGTCCTGTGGATTTAATTAATAATAATAATAATAATAATATTCCCTTTATTAGTCCCACAATGGGGAAATTCGAGATTCGAACCCAGGCCTCCTGGGGAGACTGGGTCCTGAACGCGGCGCCTTGTAGATACACTTGCAAAGACATTTTCAAGTCGGACCTTTCAAGAGAAGCTATATCGTCCAACACTCACTCAGTGGTGCGTAAGTGTGTTTCTGGATATTATTTGTCCAGCCGTGGTGTCATAAATGATGGTATTTTGATGTGGATTCATTCAAGTAGGACTTCACTGAAGGCACCTTAAATTACTTTCACACCCTGGAAGGTCACTGACCTGGCGAGAGAATTGCCCCCACCATAAACAATGCTCAGGCCTATTTTCTCTCAGGGCAGTATCTGGTTACATCGGAACTTCAGAACCAAGACTGGTCACTTCTGTGAGCTCCAGTCCCTTCATAGTTTCATAAAGAGAATTACTTCCCATATCTATATTAGGCCATTTAAAAATACAAGACTTTTTTTTTCATTTATTTCAATGTATATTTAAGCTTGCTTATGTAATAATACAATATTTATTCAATTATTTTAATATGTAAAATTATCAACAATTTGAACCTTTTTATTTCACACTTGAATATTTCTGAACATATTTGTTCTTTTGAAAATGTGTGCAATTTAAATTATTCCATCCATCCAGCCATTTTCTGCCGCTCATCCAGGGTCGGGTTATTGAATTAATTTTTTAGTATTTTTTATAATTCAATATTTATTTCAAGATCAGGACTCTTCTCAATTAGTTCAATATTTATAAAATGTTTCTATATTTGTTAATTGAATTAAGTCTGTAGGTGGTTTCCAATTTTACATTTTAATATTTTCCTATTTCACTATATAAATAATCCAATGTATAAAAAATATAATACAGCATGAAAAAAAATATTTGGTATATTTGACAAAATGATAGTTTTTTCCAAAGTGAGATTCTGCTTAGCAACAAACCCCAAACACTTGATAGAGCTCAACCCATTAAGTGTATTTTGCAGAAATTTATTCAGAAAGCATAATATTAAATGTGAGGGGATATTTGAAGAGTTTGAGTTATGTTCAATGGACCATACATATACGAGCCAGCCTAACACAGCGAGAAAACCAGCGCTGACTCCAGTCGCCATCAAGTTGCCAACTCCTGACATTCCAAAACCTTTGAGAGAAACTGAGACTGTTTGCGTTTCTCTGTCTGGTTCTTTTTATAGTTCAACTTCGAGTTCTGTTTTTCACCTTTTCACACAGCGTAATGAAGGCCAGTTGAGCAAGTGGAACAAGTGATTTTATTGATGATTGTGGAAGGCAACGATTTCATAAGCACCGTTTCTTCTCACACCTTTTCCATTAGGTACGATTAAAAAGACAACTGAAAAGCATAACGTTAACAAATGTTATTCCAGGCAAAGGCAATTAATTTTATTGACATGTTTGATGTAAACACAAAAAAAAATCATCATCACTCAGACACAATGGTTATTCTGGCGCTGATCCCATTGGCTTAATGTCGATAAAAGAGCTTTGCAAAATTAAATTTTTCATATTTTATTCAAAATTACATTTACATCTTACCACAAAGAGTCAGTTGCTTCAGTTTTTTGTTGTCTTTTTTTTAAGCTTCAAGGATCGCTGCAATTCTCACCAGCACAATCGTGTCTCTCAGCAAGACGTTGAGTGAAGAATTTTTTAGCACAAACGCTGCAACTAAATGGCATGTCTCCACTGTGTGTTCTTGTGTGGCTTTGTGAACTTGACTTTACAGAGAAGCTTTTGCCACAAACTGAGCAGGAAAAAGGTTTTTCTGCACTGTGTGTTCTTGTGTGGGTTGTTAAATTTGACTTTACAGAGAAGCTTTTGCCACAAACTGAGCAGGAAAAAGGTTTTTCTCCAGTGTGTAATCGTGTATGTGTTTTTAAATTCCACTTAAAAGAAAAGCTTTTGCCACAAACTGAGCAGGAAAAGGGTTTTTCTCCACCGTGCGTTCTTGTGTGGCTTCGTAAATGCGACTTTAGAGAGAAACTCCTGGCACAAACTGAGCAGGAAAAAGGTTTTTCTCCACTGTGCGTTCTTGTGTGGCTTCGTAAATGCGACTTTAGAGAGAAACTCCTGCCACACACTGAGCAAGAAAAAGGTTTTTCTCCAGTGTGTGTTCTTGTGTGGCAAGTTAAATTTGACTTTACAGAGAAGCGTCTACCACAAACTGAGCAGGAAAAAGGTTTTTCTCCACTGTGTGTTTTTGTGTTTTGTTAAACTTGACTTTTGAGAGAAGCATTTTCCACAAACTGAGCAAGAAAAAGATTTTTCTCCACTGTGTGTTAGTGTGTTCTGTTAAACTTGACTTTTGAGAGAAGCATTTTCCACAAACTGAGCAAGAAAAAGGTTTTTCTCCACTGTGTGTTCTTGTGTGTTTTGTTAAATTTCCCTTTTCAGAGAATCCTTTGCCACAAACTGAGCATGAAAAAGGCTTCTCTCCACTGTGTGTTCTTGCGTGCCTTACTAAATGAGACTTTTGAGAGAAGCTTTTGTCACAAACTGAGCATGAGAAAGGCTTCTCTCCACTGTGTGTTCTTGCGTGCCTTACTAAATGAGACTTTTGAGAGAAGCTTTTGCCACAAACTGAGCAAGAAAAAGGTTTTTCTCCACTGTGCATTCTTGTGTGGATTGTTAAATCAAACTTTTGATAGAAGCTTTTGCCACAAACCGAGCAGGAAAAAGGTTTTTCACCACTGTGTGTTTTTCTGTGCCCTTTTAAAGACAGCTTTGAAGAGAATGAGTCAGTGTGACATGCCCTTTCACCTTTGGCTTGCCCATCATCATCGTCATGAGCATCATCATCGTCATGAGCGTCTGATAATGTGTCCTCATTATGTACTTGTGATGGTCCCCAGTGGTCTTCATCACCTTCTGTTGTCACGTAATGACTTGAACTGCTGCTTGTAGGCTCCGCCCCTCTCTTGTCCTCACTCTCATCCTTGTTTTCATCTTCAGTCTTTATAGGGAGAACGTTCACTGGTGACTTGTTGATCTCCTCCTCCTCCTCCTTTTTGATGTGAGTCAAGTCTCGCTCCTCTTTTACATAAAGGAGATCGTTTTCACTGACGTCTGCAGGACACAGAAAGACAAATTTGGTTTGGTCAAGTCAAACCTCATGCAGCGACTTTGTCTTATATTGTTTCTACCGTGCTACCTTGACTTGTGCCTGCCGCATACGCAGCAATGCGTGCAACCCCAACTTGGACCGGACCATGGGGGCATTTCACAAAATTACGTCCTACGATGTAAACCTCCCTTTAGCAGCACAACTGTGATAAACGAGCATTTAAAAAGGAAGCACGTTGCGGCTGATGCCCGATTTCATTCCTGACATAGTCACAGACGTTTTTGGAATATGTATTCGAATTCAACTAAGATACACCATAATATTTTAAGTGTTTACTGAATTATTTTGGAACTGCAATGATGCTTAACAGCTATAAGGGTGTCAGTAATGAGTAACAAAGTAACACAAGACCTCCCACTGATACGTCATGATTGTCATTTGCATAAATTACCAGGAACTATGAGTTGCGGGGGTGATGCAAACCACCTGGGCCACAGGAACTTTATGACCAGGAACTAAATGTTCCTGGCCTTGTTGGTAGAAAAGGGGGTTGTGGCGTACTCCCTTTTTAAGCCCATAGTAAGCCAAAGATGCAGATGCATTCCTTGCAGCATGCGCTTGATCACTGATGAGATCCGTGCAACTCTGGATGGATGCATTCAATGTATTTTAAATGTTTGGATGGGGTGAAACTACGCACACGTGCACAAAACAGTGCAGGGCCACCCGAGGTTCATTGACTCTCACCCAACCAAGCCAGTAAAAAGTTCATAAATAAATAATACCAATCCGTGCTTAATTTAAAAAAAATAAAAACTTAATATTTTGTGTTTTATTCACTAAAATTGATCAACCGCTATTGACGTTTTCGCGGCAGTGTGCACATTTTTAGAGTCAGGCGGAATTCCTTCCGTAAGGAATTGCTTGAACAAAATATAAAAACCAGAAAATGTTATTTTGTTATTTTAAATGTAAATTTTATACTGGGAAAAACATGGAGTTCACCCCCCACTATTGGTTATTCTTTGGCATATATTTTCTGCACTGATTACATTTGACATAAACAATTGCTCAGCAGACCTGCAAGTAAAAGGCAATATTTAAAAATAAAACGGCAATAACCTTGAACGCATTTCCCCAAACAACTTAATGTTGTGATGCATATTTCTAATGAAAGAAAGTCGTTCTTTACAAAGCAAATGAGAGTAACACGTGTACAAACCTGCTTTGTGTAGCACAACACGAGGCTGGTTGCAAACTTCGTCCAGCAGTTGAAGACGTTGCTCGTTCTCTTCTTTTATTCCACAAAATTCCTCTTTGTACTTGGGTGTCGTTCTTTCACACATTTTCAAATGATAATTCCAAAAAATCCGCACTTGATCTCTGCTTGGCGATGAGTCATGTGCCTCTTTTCGTTAGCGGCTAGCTAGCTAACAAGCTAAGCTAACTACGCCGAAAAGCATCAACACGCGAAGATGAGGTTATCGGGACACAAATACTTAATGAATTATGTCGTAGTCCTTTAGAGTAGCACTGGACATCCTTTGAGAAAATTACAGTCAGTTCCACATAAATCAGAAGAATTTAGCGGTGGGTGTTTTTGTTCCGGTGTGGACGGCTCGGTGGATGTGGTCGAGGTCCTTCGGAAGCTGCGCGCTTGCTAATGACGTCATGCTTTAAGCACGTATTTTTCAAATATCTTTCTTTGCCTCTGTGTTTGTTTTTACCCCTGGCTGTTCTGTTTCAATATATATTCTATGTAATATTTTAATTCGGTTGATAAAAAAATGTCACAAAATAATTAAAATAACGCCACAAAAGCGAGTCAGCTCCGACGTCACTTCCGCCTATGCCCCGAGAAGCCGCTGCTGGAACAGCAGTGGGAAGGTTACGTTTCTCCTACCGAACTTGCAACAATGCTGCTGTTCAATCGGGCTGCAAGATTGTATGGATATAATGTCTGCATATACTAGCAGTGCTTCTCAATTATTTCACGCCCGCCCCTACCAAGAAGAAAAAAGACTCGGGCCCCCCCCACCACCATTTTTTTCTGTCTTTGTAGATTGTTATTAGATTGTCAATAAAATATCCATAAACTAAGCTAAATTGATAAGAAATATAATTTTGAGAACTATTATTGTGAGGATCTCGAAACTCGGTACTCTGTTTTGCAAATATTGATGAGATGATAAATATTTACTCATAGTTTTTGTATCAACTTTATTGACATTTGCAAACCAAACACAGTTATTAATACGTACATAATATAGAAAAGACAAAAAGAAGAGCCAGGGGGATTTTAAACAAAAATTCTTTGTAAATAACATAAAGCAACAGCTTTAGTATGTTTACGATACGTTTTTTTAAAAAACAATTTTGTGGTTACTATACGTTTTTTTTTAATGGTTACTGTAATGTTCCGTCTTCTATCTTAAGAAGTCACGCTGGTACAGTGATGCTGCAGGCTTGTGTCTCTTTATTTCTTGACTTGCATTCTCGTCTATGTGCAGACACACGAGTTCGTCTGGTAACCACACACACATCAGGCAATACTGCCAACTAGTGACTAATGATATAACGGCTATCATTACATCTCCCTTTCAAACGTTAATCAATGGCTATGCCTTTTTTTTCATAAAGCTTTTTTATTTTATAATTATTATTATAATAATTTTGTTTTGTTCGCAATTATTTTCACTTCTTTTCAATATCTACCCATTTTTTTTTCTGACAACGAGCAGCTCTACAACAATTTTAGCAACAATAACACAACATTAAAAATTTTCAATCAGCCTGTCCGGTTGTCGTCTAACTCTTGTTGATCTTCGAAGAGGTTCAGTACTCCCAGAAGTTGCTGGTGGTTGAGGTCTGTGCTCCTTCGATGTATCCACCTGCTTTGCAGCCTCAGCCTTATCAGAAGATTTCTCACAGTCCTCGGGAACCTTCAGCAAACTCCTCCTGTTCCTCCTCACTCTTTGTCCATCCTTTGTTTCCACAATGTAAGATCTCGGTTCGGCTTCGCTGAGGACAGTCACTTTTTCTGTCCCAACAATTAGGTCCCTCAATCCTTACAGTGTCTTTCTCAGAAAGAGATTCCAGATGTTTTGGAGCTCTGTCATATGCAATTTTCTGTTTGAGTTTGAGCATTCTCTTATTTTCAAACCAAATGTTGTTGTCATGTCCTTGTGGTATTTGTGGTGCGAAGCTTACGGCACATGAGTAGGTCAGCAGGCGATGCTCCCCACTCCAGAGGTGCAGCTCTGTAACTCAATAGGGCAAGGTAAGGATCAGATGCATCATCCTTGGCCTTCCTTAGCAGTCTCTTGATGATTTGCACTCCCTTCTCAGCCTGGCCATTTGCCTGTCGGTATAAAGGGCTTGAAGTGATGATGTGAGCCTCAGCCTCCTCCGCCGTAACGCAGTCCTTGATGTCACTGTTAGGGTGCGGCGCTCGGGATAACGCATCAGCAAGCACTATGTATTTTCCAGGCGTGTATATTAGCTCAAAATCATAGCGCTGCAACGTCATCATCATGCGTTGAATTCTGGGCGTCATGTCATTGAGATTTTTCTTCCTAATTGAAATCAGTGGCTTATGATCAGTCTCTGCTATGAACGTGGGCAGTCCATAAACATACGTGTGAAATTTGCCAAATCCAAACACTAAACCCAGTGACTCCTTTTCGATCTGAGCATAGCGTTTTTCAGTCTCTGACATTGACCTGGATGCATAGGCTACAGGTTGCCATGTGTCTCTCGCCTTTTGCAGCAGTACGGCACCTAGCCCATCTTTCGACGCATCCGTGGAAATTTTGGTTGGTTTTGATGGATCAAAGTAGGCAAGGACTGGCTCAGCTGTCACAGTTCTCTTTAGATCTTGCCATTCTTCGTCATGTTTTGTTGTCCACTCAAAGACTACGTTGTGATGCAGCAGCAAACTTAGGGACTTTGACTTGAAGAGAGGTTTGGAAGGAACTTGCCCCGGAAGTTTATCATCCCCATTGCTCGCAGAAGTCCTTTTTTCTCAGTTGGAACTGGCATGTCCAGTATTGCTTGCACTTTGGTTCTGTCTGGCACCACTCCATCTGCTGTGAGCTTGTCTCCCAAGAATGTCAATTCTGTAACTCCAAACAGACATTTCTCTCGTTTTAGTTTAAGTCCATTCATTTGAACTCTTTGTAGCAGTTCCTCAAGTCTTTCATTGTGTTCTTGTTCCGTGTATCCCCAAACAACCAAATCATCAATGTACACACGGTTTCCTTCCAGACCTTCTATGATTGACTCCATAGCTCTGTGAAAGATCTCAGGCGCAGACTTTATGCCAAATGGCAGTCTCAGAAAACAGAAACGCCCAAATGGTGTGTTGAAGGTGGTGTACCTGCTGCTTTCAGTGTCCAGCTTCAGCTGCCAAAATCCATGCGATGCATCTCATTTGCTAAAGTACTTAGCACCTGCCATGTCACTCAGGATTTCTTCACGCTTGGGAATCTGATAATGTTCTCTTATCATGTTTTCATTCAGATCTTTGGGGTCGAGGCAAACACGTAACTCTGGGGAGTTCCTCTTTTTAACACACGTGATGGAATTTACCCAGTCGGTGGGTTCTTCCACTTTCTCTCTGACTCTTGCTGGTGTCATTCTGCTCAGTTCCTTTTTTAATCTCTCTTTGAGAGGGGCTGGAACTCTTCTCGGGGCATGTACTACAGGTTCAGCATCTTCCTTGAGCTGTATTTTGTAAGTGTAAGGTAGCGTCCCTTGTCCTTTGAAGACAGAAAAGTATTTGTTCACAATACTCTTACTACCTTCACTCTTCAACATTTTGTTGTTCTTATTGACATCCTTGCTGTTGATTTGGTAAATTCCTTTTACCAGTCCAAGCTCTTCAGATGTCTTGTCTCCAAGGATTGACTCCAGTCCACTTGGCACAATTGTGAACGTTAACTTGTGTTGTCTTCCCTTTGCTGTCACTTTTAGCCTACAACATCCCTTTGTTTTTTTTGGCTGATTGTTGTCGGTTTTCAATTTCACGGCCTTGTCTGTGCCGGTTTCTCTTCAAGTGATTTCAAGTCTTTTTCGTTAATTATGTTTGCTTTTGCTCCTGTGTCAATTTTAAAAGTAACTTCAGTCCCATTGACAAGCAGTGGTGCAATCCATTTATCTTCTTTTACTGCATTAACAGCATGCTCTGGGTCTCCTATAGTTTGTTGTTGCACATCGCTTTCGTCATATGACACGATTTTTGTGATGTCCTGTGCTTTTAATGTTTGGTGGAGTCTATGACTTGTCTTGCAGGGCTTGGGCAACTTCCTGGTTCTACGCCCAGGCACGCCCCTGCAATTTCTGGCGCCGGCCCCTGTGCACCTGCACCTCATCAGCAACAGCATAAAAGATCAGCGCAGCCAGGAGTCAGGCGCCGGATTATCCCGTTATACCCGTGGTACTTTGGCCGCAGTTGCACGACACAGATTGGCATTGTTGGCGCTGTCCTTGGTGCTCGTAATAACTCCGTTCTCTTATGTGCTTCCTCAAGCCTTCTTCCTGCCCGCCCAAGCCCGTGACACCACCGCCTTCCCGAGAAGTCCAGACCGCGTCTCTCACCTCATCGCCCGACCTGCGCCCTCCGGACCCGCTGCCTGCGCTTGCTTCCCGCCGCGTCTACCGCCCCCTCGCCTGCCCTGCAGAACTCCGGACCCGCTTCCGCACAAATAAAATCCCATCTCATATCCAGGTTGCTCTTGGGTTCCTTTTCTCTCTCCATTACGGTTCCTCAACCCGTGACAGAATAATCCGGCCAATACAATGGACCCAGCGACCCCGGATCCCCTCAAAGAAGCCCTATCTATCCAAGGTAGGCAGCTCGGCCGCCACGAAAAAATGTTTCACGAGCTTATGGAATCGGTCCAAAATCTACACCATAAGATCACGCACCTCTCCACCCAGGTCCTATCTCTCTCTCCCTCCACCCATCCTCCCGTAAACACTCCCCCGGTCCCTTCTGCTTCCGCAATGCCCGCTCTTGGCAGCAAGGAACCTTTTGTTCCTACTCCCGAGCCGTTTACCGGGGATCTAGGATCATGTAGTCAGTTTCTCCTGAATTCTTCGTTAGTTTTTGACTTACAACCGCTAAGCTACCCCTCTGATCGATCCAAAATAGCCTTTATGGTTAACCTGTTACGCGGAAGAGCCGCAAAATGGGCTACGGCGCTGTGGGAGGCGTCTTCGCCAGTGATGTCCTCTTATGCAGATTTTTGCCAGGAACTAAGGAGGGTTTTCGATCACCCAGTCAAAGGACGCGAAGCGACCCGCAGATTGCTAGCCCTTCGGCAGGGAACACAATCCGTAGCGGATTACTCCATCGAGTTTCGAATCCTGGCGAACGAGTGTGGATGGAACGAGCCCGCTCTGAGAGGTATTTTTGTGAATGGTTTGACCGAACGATTAAAGGATGAGCTGGCGGTCCGTGACGAGCCCACCTCCCTCGAGGAGTTGGTCTCACTATCCATAAAAATTGACAATCGGCTGAGAGTGAGAAGCGCAGAAAAATCGCGGAGGGGGGACGGAAAAGCCGTTCCGCCTGTCTATCATTCTGAGCCGTCATCACCCGGCCAATTTCTGCCCTCTGCTCGCCAGGAGGAGCCTATGCAACTGGGAAGGACTGGTCTGGACGCTCAGGAACGCCATAGACGTTTGACTAATCGCTTGTGTATTTATTGTGGAAACCCCGGACATTATCTTGCTGCCTGTCCATCTAGGCCAAAAGACGGGGCTTGCCAATGAAGGAGAGCACATTGGTGAGCCAAATTGCATCTCTTCCCCTCGCTTGTCTGTTCCCTCCAGTATCTTATGGCAAAGCAAATCCTTCTCAATCCCTGTTTTAATCGACTCCGGAGCAGATGGCAACTTCATAGATCAAGCCCTGGCTAAACAGTTGGGGGTTTCTTGGGAACCCCTTACTTCCCCTCGAAGAGTGGTGGCCCTGGATGGACATCTCATTTCCTTGGTCTCCCAGCAAACTATACCATTTACACTCATCATCTCAGGTAACCACAGAGAAACCATTCAGCTGTACCTCATCAATTCACCCCATGTTCCCCTAGTGCTGGGGTTCCCCTGGCTCCAAAAACACAACCCCTCCATCGACTGGAGAAACTGCTCCATTACCAGCTGGAGTGTTTTTTGCCACTCGCAGTGCCTGTTGTCCGCTGACCCGGCTCCCCGATCTTCCCCTCCGGCTACGACTCCTCCGGATCTTTCCTCTGTGCCCTCCAACTATCATGACCTCTCCTGGGTGTTCAGTAAGGACCTCGCTCTCACCTTGCCTCCTCACCGCCCTTACGACTGCGCCATTGACCTTCTCCCTGGAGCTTCCCTCCCCACCAGCCGACTGTACAACATCTCCCGTCCAGAGAGGGATGCCATGGAGACGTACATTCGAGATTCCCTCGCCTCCGGTCTCATTCGGCCCTCTTCCTCACCCCTCGGGGCAGGATTCTTCTTCGTTAAGAAGAAAGATTCCTCACTCCGCCCCTGTATAGACTTCAAGGGCGTAAATGATATCACAGTTAAAAATAAGTCCTCGTTTCCACTCATCGATCCGTCATTTGAACCTCTCTGCGAGGCCCAGGTCTTCTCCAAACTGGATCTCAGAAACGCCTATCATTTGGTCCGGATTAAAGAGGGTGATGAGTGGAAAACGGCATTCAACACTCCCTTGGGTCATTTTGGCCTTTTGGCCTCACAAACGCCCCTGCGGTGTTCCAAGCCCTCATGAATGACATCCTGAGAGACATGTTGAACCGGTTTGTTTTTGTCTACCTAGATCAGGGGTGGGCAATTATTTTTTCCATGGGGCCACATAAGAAACATAAAATATTGTGGAGGGCCGGGCCAAAAGGCTGAACTCAATTCTGCATAATATTAATTGTATTTCTTTTTTAAAAAGCAGTAAATAGCACTGTTTTGACAAGCTGGCAAGAGTATATATTAAAGTTAAGCAATGAAACTAAATACCAAATAAACTGAAAAAATGAGGTTGCCTTACAAAAATTTATTCATTCAAATTTCTCAACACAATGGTAGACAAAATATTAACATTTTTTACTATTTGTGACTCATATTAGTATAAACATATTCTGTCACATTCACTTCAAAACACATTTTGAGTTCCATATACTGTTGGATAGTTGTGTAAAGGTTCTGAGCATTTTAAAGACATCACAATATTGTCTTTTTGCACCAAACATTTAGCAAGATACAACATATTGACTGTCACTGAACTGTGATTTTGAGAAAAAGTGTCCCAGTTCATTGTTATCTGGTGCCTTACAGTAACATGCCTACATTTGGGGTCTAACTGCCTCATTTGGTGTTTCAATGTTCATTTTTCTTGTTCAGTGAGAACCAATCAGTCAGAACCAAGACTGGTCACTTCTGTGAGCTCCAGTCCCTTCATAGTTTCATAAAGAGAATTACTTCCCATATCTAAATTAGGCCATTTAAAAATACATGACTTTTTAAAAATGTATTTCAATGTATATTTAAGCTTGCTTATGTAATAATACAATATTTATTCAATTATTTTAATGTGTAAAATTATCAACAATTTAAACCTTTTTATTTCACACTTGAATGTTTCTTAACATATTTGTTCATTTGAATATGTATGTAATTTAAATTATTCCATCCATCCAGCCATTTTCTGCCGCTCATCCGGGGTCGGGTTATTGAATTAATTTAATACTTAAGTATTTTTTATATTTCAATATTTATTTCAATATTAGGACTCTTCTCAATGAGTTCAATATTTATAAAATGTTTCTATATTTGTTATTAATTGAATTAAGTCTGTATGTGGTTTCCAATTTTAATATTTCCCTATTTCATTATATAACTAATCCAATGTATAAAAAATATAATATAGCATAAAAAAAAATATTTGGTATATTTGACAAATGATTTAAGTTTTTCCGAAGTGAGATTCTGCTTAACAACAAACCCCAAACGCTTGATAGAGCTCAACCTAGAAAGTGTATTTAGCCAGTCAGAAATTTATTCAGAAAGTGTAATATTAAATGTATGTGAGGGGATATTTGAAGAGTTTGAGTTTTGTTCAATGGACCATTCATATACGAGCCAGCCAAACACAGCGAGAAAACCAGCACTGACTCCAGTCGCCATCAGATCTCCAAGTCCTGACATTCCAAAACCTTTGAGAGAAACTGAGACTATTCGCGTTTCTCTTTCTTGTTCTTTTTATCGTTCAACTTCTACATCTGTTTTTCACCTTTTCACGCAGCGTAATGAAAGCCAGTTGAGCAAGTGGAACAAGTGATTTTATTGATGATTGTGGAAGGCAACGATTTCATAAGCACCGTTTCTTCTCACACCTTTTCCATTAAATTCGATTAAAAAGACAACTGAAAAGCATAACGTAAACAAATGTTATTCCAGGCAAAGGCAATTAATTTTATTTACATGTTTGATGTAAACACAAAAAAAATCATCACTCAGACACAATGGTTATTCTGGCACTCATCCCATTGGCTGAATGTCAATAAAAGAGCTTTGCAAAATTACATTTTTCAAAATCACATTTACATCTTACCACAAAGAGTCAGTTCCTTCAGTTTTTTTTGTCCTTTTTTTAAGCTCCAAGGATTGCTGCAATTCTCGCCAGCACAATTGTGTCTCTCAGCACCCGTTTTAGAAAAGAATTTTTTAGCACAAACGCTGCAACTGAATGGCTTGTCTCCACTGTGTGTTCTTGTGTGACTTGTTAAATATGATTTGAGAGAAAAGCTTTTACCACAAACCAAACAGGAAAATGGTTTTTCTCCAGTGTGTGTTCTTGTGTGATTTATTAAATCAGACTTTCGAGAGCAACTCTTGCCACAAACTGAGCAGGAAAAAGGGTTTTCTCCACTGTGTTTTCGTGTGTGTTCTGTTAAACTTGCCTTTCGAGAGAAGCATTTTCCACAAACTGAGCATGAAAAAGGGTTTTCTCCAGTGTGTAATCGTGTATGTGTTTTTAAATTCCACTTAAAAGAAAAGCTTTTGCCACAAACTGAGCAAGAAAAAGGGTTTTCTCCAGTGTGTGTTCTTGAGTGAATTATTAAATGAGAGCTTCGAGAGAAACTCTTGCCACAAACTGAGCAGGAAAAAGGTTTTTCTCCACTGTGTGTTCTTGCGTGGCTTGTTAAATGTGTCTTTTGAGAGAAGCTTTTTCCACAAACTGAGCATGAAAAAGGTTTTTCTCCAGTGTGTGTTCTTGTGTGATTTGTTAAAAATGACTTTACATTAAAGCTTTTGCCACAAACTGAGCAGGAAAAAGGTTTTTCTCCACTGTGCTTTCTTGCGTGGCTTGTTAAATGCGACTTTTGAGAGAAGCTTTTTCCACAAACTGAGCATGAAAAAGGTTTTTCTCCAGTGTGTGTTCTTGTGTGATATGTTAAACTCGAATTATGAGAGAAGCATTTTCCACAAACTGAGCAGGAAAAAGATTTTTCAACACTGTGTCTTCTTGCGTGGATTTTTAATTGAAACTTTTGAGAGAAACTCTTGCCACAAACTGAGCAAGAAAAAGGTTTTTCTCCAGTGTGTGTTCTTGTGTGGCTCGTTAAATTTGCCTTATGAGAGAATCCTTTGCCACAAACTGAGCAAGAAAACGTTTTTTCTCCACTGTGCGTTCCTGTGTGCCTTACTAAATGAGACTTCCGAGAGAAGCTTTTGCCACAAACCGAGCAGGAAAAAGGTTTTTCACCACTGTGTGTTTTTCTGTGCCCTTTTAAAGACAGCTTTGAAGTGAATGAGTCAGTGTGGCATGCCCTTTCACCTTTGGCTTGCCCATCATAATCATAATCATCATTAGTATCATCATCATTGTCATGAGCGTCTGATAATGTGTCCTCATTTTGTGCTTGTGATGGCCCCCAGTGGTCTTCATCAACTTCTGTTGTCACGTGATGACTTGAGCTGCTGCTTGTAGGCTCCGCCCCTCTGTTGTCCTCACTCTCATCCTTGTTTTCATCTTCAGTCTTAAAAGGGACAACGTTCACTGGTGACTTGTTGATCTCCTCCTCCTCCTCCTCCTTTTTGATGTGAGTCAAGTCTGGCTCTTCTTTCACAGAACGGAGATCGTTTTCACAGACGTCTGCAGGACACAAAAAGACAAACACAAATTTGGTTTGGTCAAGTCAAAGCTCAGGCGGCGACTTTGTCTTATATTGTTTCTACCATGCTACCTTGACTTATGCCTGCCGCACACGGAGCAATGCGTGCGACCCCAACTTGGACCGGACCATGGGGGCATTTCACAAAATTACGTCCGACGATGTAAACCTCCCTTTAGCAGCACAACAACAGTGATAAACGAGCAATTAAAAAGGAAGCACGTTGCGGCTAATGCCGATTACATTCCTGACATAGTCACAGATGTTTCTGGAAGCTAAGCGAAGTTAGCACACACAGGCTATTGTGTGCGTCTGATGGAACACCTGTTGTGGGACCCTAACATATTGATGCAGACCACTGGGACCATCGCAACATAATGTCATTGATAAAATAGGAATCCTTCAAGCGAAATATGTTTTCAAGTATTTCATTTTGCATTTATGGATAGTTTCATCGTGGGTACTTTTTGCTTCCATTATAATCTGGATCCCTAAAAGAATTAAAGGGGCCCTGGCATCAGAGTCGCTATGTATTGTATGATTTACGTTTGTTTTTTTTTTACCCAAAATGATATTTATCCTGCGAGTAAGTTCCGACATTACCCTTTTTATTTTTATAAAATTTAGGTTTTGAAATAAATTTTAAAACAAAATTACGTTTGAAGAGTAAAAGTTCTTACACATAAGCATTAAGCAACAACACTTTCACTCTGACTTTCATGTTGACATATTTGAATAATGACTGTATATTTTAAAGTTATCCAATATGCATTCAAATTCGACGAAAGATACACCAAAATATTATGAGTTCACTGAATTATTTTGTAACTGCAATGATGCTTAACAGCCAGAGGGTGTCAGTAATGAGTAACAAAGTAACACAACACCTCCCACTGATGCATCATCATTGTCATTTGGATAAATTACCAGGAACTATGAGATGCAAACCACCAGAGCCATAGGAACTTTATGACCAGGAACTAAATGTTCCTGGCCTTGTTGGTAGAAAAGGGGGTTGTGACGTTCTCCCTTTTTAAGCCCATAGTAAGCCAAAGATGCAGATGCATTCCTTGCAGCATGTGCTTGTTCACTGATGAGATCCGTGCAACCCTGGATGGATGCATGAAATGTATTTTAAATGTTTGGATGAGGTGAAACGATGCACACGTGCACAAAATAATGCAGAGCCACCGGAGGTTCTGTCAGGTTTAAAAAGGTCCTGACGCCTTCATTAGACTGAATTAAATGCAGAGAACCAGAGGAATAACCAGGGAAGGTTTTGTCTTTTCTCCATCGCGGATGGGAGGAGAAGCCAGGAGGTGGAATAGGCGTCTTGCCAGTTCAATCTCCCGTACTCTCACTGACTTCTTCGCCCATCCCTCTGGACTTTATTCAGAGAAAAACGAAACCTATGGAAAGTGAAACCCAAACAAGCGTGTGGGTGTGCGCATGTGTGCTGAAGCAATGATGTGCGTGTCTGTGAGTGTGTGTGTGTAATTATCATTGATACAAATAGTGGATAAAAAACATGATTAAAAATACACAAACTATTTACATACTCTCACAGGTTCTTTAACTGCCAAAATATTATGTCATTTAATTTATTATAATTTTATTATTCATCAAACAATTGGCAAGTTGACTTTATTGATAATTTGTGTATAGTTGTCATGCAAGTTTTCTTTTCCTATTTGTGAATCGTTTGTACATGGAACAATAGGAAAGTAATTATATTGTTTGTTGCTCCGGGGACATGTTTGAGAGTTGCACTGTTCATTCTCATGCGCTCTTTACGTGGCAAGGCAAGTGCCGTCGGACATGATTGACAAGCTGAGTCTGTTTGGTCGGCTGAATAAGAAGGTAAACTTTCCCCTGTAAGATTACAGGTTAATATCCTGCTGGTTTTGTGTCTATAGTGGCAATGGTTAATATTTTCCGTTCTAATTGTCAGTTTCTGAAGTGACTTTTCTGCCAGCATTTGAAGCTCATTCCCCTCAGGATTATTGTGCAGTCATCGAGGTATGTTTTGCTGTTAGCAAATATGTTTACACTTGATGGTGTTGCTGTGCTTTTCTTTTCATTATCTTTGTAAATATTGTATATTGCAGTTGTATATTTATATTTTTGTATGTTTTATAGTTTGACGGTGACAAATTAATAAATGTCAGCTGTGTAAGAAGATTCGAGACTGTTATGATTTTCTGACGGGAGTGAAAGTCAAACTCGTCTGCGTTGGATGGAAAAGTCAAACTCGTCTGCGTTGGATGGAGAAGTCAAACTCGTCTGCGTTGGATGAAGAAGTGAAACTCGTCTGCATTGGATGAAGAAGCGATCGTCTGCGCATTCTGCTCGCACGTGCTCAACGAAGGAGGACGGCGACAGAGCAAAGCTTGGAACTCAGATAAGCCTGGACACATCAGTTCACCTGTTGCTCGCTCAATTTGAGTCCATAAGACAAAGCACTTTAGTTTGTGCTCTGAAAGGTGACACAAACAAGCAGATAACAATAAGGGACTGTGTGTAGCGTGCATTATTGTTTTCCATAAGAAATAAGAATACATGTGGACAAAGTTTATGTAATTTGTGTGTTAAAGAATAAGCATCAATCAAGTGTAAAAATGTCACAAGTAGAACAGACAGAACAGCCTTTAGATATAGAAGGGTCTAAGCAGCCACTTGACTCAGAAGAAGAATCTGAGCTTGATAATTTAGATGAGGTAAAGCAGCCTAAGAATGTTACTGAGCACGTTGCAGATCTACCACGTAGAAGCGAAAGAGAGCGTACTCTTACGGAGAAGGGTAAAGAACTTCACCGTGTAAAAACGGAAGATATACTACGTCGCTTTGATAGAAGTTATGAGTACTGGAAGGCTTTAATTAAGGTAGCAAAAAAATCTGTGATTCATCAGGATTCTAGTGATGTGCTTCAGAAGCATATCAGCAATATTCAAACAGAACTCTCTGAATTGAATCAAGTGTATGATGAATACCGAAAGCTAGACAGCCCCCCACATGAAGTACGCCGCAGGATGGACAACTGTGTGTCCATATCCAATCAAGTAGTAGGAAATGCGCAATCTCAAATTTCAGGAAATAAGGAAGAACTAATGTGGCCTGATGCACCCTCTGTTTTTGCAACCACAATCTGCGATACTATAAAGTCATTCACAAAGGGCGATAGTGTTCACTCAACTCAGTCTGAAGCCAAAAGAAAGGAAGCTGCTGCTGAGTATGCAGCAACTAAAGCTGTGTTACAAATAATGTCTGAGCAAGAACAACATCGAGAGAGATTGCTAGCACTTGAAGCTGAAAATAAGTCGATAGTTGCAGCACAAGAAGCAGACGCACTATCCCGCCGGCTCCAAGTTGAGAAGGAAGACGCAGAACGTAAACTAGAGGAACAGAACCGTGAAGCTGTTCTCCTAAAGAAACAGCAAGAAGAAAATGCATCAAGGCAGAAGTCGGTTGATGACTTAAAAAGACAACTAGAGCGTTTAGAAGAGCTAAAACGACTAAATGCTGCTAAAGCAAAGCTTTAAGTCTACGATGAAACTGAGTTAATTTCAGACCAAGGATTCAAATCTAAGCACTCTGAATCGCCCAACGTGGAGCAAGAAGTCAAGCACGCAAACCCCGTGCATTATTATACCCAACATCCATATATAACTTCAGCGATATCTCAAAGTAACTCTCCACAAGATGACACAAAGGACCTTGTGAAGGTTTTGGCTGAGGCCATATCAGCTAACCGGCTTCCAATCCCAGAGCCCACTGTCTTCACTGGGGACCCACTCAAGTTTAGACACTGGAAGTCATCCTTTCAGACACTCATTGAGAGGAAGAATATCCCAAATACTGAGAAACTCTTTTTCCTTCAAAAATATGTTGGAGGCGGAGCTAAAGAAGGCATAGAAGGCTACTTCATGAGTGACTCTGATGATGCATATCAAGCAGCATGGGATTTGCTCCACGAACGATATGGTAAACCTTTTGTAATTGCCAAAGCGTTCCGAGACAAACTACATTCCTGGCCTAGGATTGCTTCAAAGGAGACTGGGGAGTTGAGGAAATTTGTAGACTTTTTGCGTAGTTGCGACTCTGCTATGACGAGAAATGACAGTCTAAGTATACTGAACGATGGGATAGAAAATCAGAAGCTCAGCGCTAAGCTACCGGACTGGTTATGCACCAGGTGGAATCGTAAAGCTACTCAATATCAACTTGAGCATGACAAGTTCCCTAACTTCAACTACTTTGTTACATTTCTGACAATGGAAGCAAGCATTGCATGTAATCCAATTACATCATACCAAGCTATACATCAAGGCGGACATGAAAAGGAAAAGGGAAAGGTCAAGAGTCAGACTGAAGAAGGATACAAGAAGTGTTCCGCAGGTGCTAATGCGCTCAGAACAAACGCTAGTGAAAAGATCATATTAACATGCATGTTTTGTAAGAAAGCAGGACATTGTATATTCAAGTGTCGCAAATTCATAAAGGAACCGGTTGAAAACAGAGTAAAATATGTCAAGAGTGAAAAACTATGTTTTGGCTGCTTGAAACCTGGCCATTTATCTAAGAACTGTAAAAAACTAATGGTTTGCGAAACCTGTTCTAAGCGACAACCTACATGCTTACACGCAGATCGCTCAAAGAAAGACCAAGACCCTCAAGAAGACCAAGAATCAACGCAAGAGCACAAGGAAGCAAGCGAAGAAACAAAATCACAATTAACACAGAAAACTGATGACGTTGCTGAAGCGACAGCGCACAGCCACAGAGTTGTTCAAGATGGCAATAACACCCAGACATCAGCAATAATACCAGTCCATGTGTCAACGCCTACTGACTCCAGTAATGAAGTGCTTGTTTATGCTCTTTTAGATTCACAAAGTGACTCTTCTTTCATTTTAGAAGACATAGCAGATAATCTAGATGTCAACAAAGAACAAGTAAAGCTTAAATTATCAACAATGTCATCGAAAAGGAAGATTGTGCACTGTAAAAGAATCAGAGACCTGCAAATCAGCGGGATATTCTCCATGGACAGAATAACAGTTCCCACCACATACACGCGTGAGTTCATCCCTGCAAATAAGAAACACATTCCTACCCCTGAGACTGCGAAGGCATGGTCTCATTTGGAGCATCTTACAGAGAGTATCGCTCCACCAATGGATTGTGAGATTGGTCTACTGATCGGCTACAACTGCCCACAAGCACTCATGCCCAGAGAGGTTGTGTGTGGAGAAAAGAACCAGCCATTCGCACAGAAGACTGACTTAGGCTGGAGCATAGTGAGTTATGGTGAGCTTGGCGAGTATGAAGATGATACTATAGGATTGAGTCACCGCATCATTGTACGGCAAGTGACACCCAAGCCCAAACCAGCAGTCAAGCTCAAAAGTGAAGTGCACTTTGTTTGCAATACTCGGATCAAGGAAGTTTTCACTCCAGTAGATTTCCTAAGAGTACTGGAGTCCGACTTTAGTGAAAGAGTAGAAGAAGAGACACTTGTCTCTCAAGAGGATCTCAATTTTCTTACCCAGCTAAAGGAAGGCATCAAACATAAGCAGGATGGTCATTATGAGATGCCCCTCCCGTTCAAACAAGAAAGACCAAATCTTCCTAATAACAAGTCATATGCTGTGCAGCGTTTAAAGAGTCTAGAGAAGAGGCTTAAGAGAGATCAGAAGAACTGCTCAGACTATGTGAATTTCATGCAAGACATTATCACTCGTGGTGATGCAGAGAAGGTTCCAGTAGAAACACTGGAAAACCGGCCAGCGTGGTATATTCCCCACCATGGAGTCTATCACCGACAAAAACCTGGCAAAATACGTGTGGTCTTCGATTGCTCAGCGAGGTTCCAGAACACAGCGTTGAATGACCACCTTCTCACCGGGCCAGAACTCACAAACACTTTGGTGGGAGTACTTTGTAGATTTCGCAAAGGTCCAGTCGCTATCATGTGCGACGTGGAACGAATGTTTCATCAGTTCCATGTAAGACTTGAAGACCAAGATTATCTGAGATTCTTTTGGTGGGAGAATGGGGATCTAGAGTCACCACCATCAGTCTTTCGTATGCGAGTGCATCTGTTCGGTGCAGCTTCTTCCCCTGGTTGCGCCAATTTTGGTCTTAAACATCTAGCCACTGAAGGGCAAGAGGAATTTAGCCATGAGACAGTGAAATTCATCCAGCGAAATTTTTATGTGGATGATGGATTGTTAAGTGTCACATCCGACACTGAGGCAGTTCAGCTCATCAAGGAGGCTCGACAGCTTTGTAGCTCAGGCAAGCTCAAACTGCACAAGTTTGTCTGTAATAGCAGGAAGGTGATGGATACAATACCAGTTGAAGAGCGTTCAGAAAGTGTCAAAGAACAGGACATGACTTTAGGAGAACCGCTTATGGAAAGAGCGCTCGGAGTTCAATGGTGTGTTTTTTCTGATGATTTCCAGTTCAGAGTTACAGTCAAGGAACACCCACTGACTAGAAGAGGAGTTTTATCCACAGTGGCATCCATCTATGACCCCTTAGGGTTCGTTGCCCCTTTCATTCTGTTAGGGAAACAGATCTTACAACAAATGTGCCGAGAGAACATCAGTTGGGACGAGCCACTCACAGAAGGCCTCAGAACACAATGGGAAGCGTGGCTACAAGATCTACAAAACCTGTCCCAAGTAAAGATCAGAAGGTGCTTCATTCCATTGCATTTCTCAGAAGGATCCAAGTACGAGCTTCACCACTTCTCAGACGCTAGCATCATAGGATACGGAGAGTGTAGCTATCTCAGAGTAGTCAACACCGATGGTCAAGTCCATTGTTCTCTAGTTATAGGCAAAGCGCGTGTTGCACCTACCAAAGTAACCACAATACCACGGCTAGAATTATCTGCAGCAGTGGTTGCAGCAAGAATGAGCATCATGCTCAGGAACGAACTCGACATTAAGAATCTCCAAGACTATTTCTGGACCGACTCTAAGGTTGTCCTGGGATACATAAACAATGATGCCAGACGGTTTCATGTGTTCGTGGCGAACAGAATCCAAAGAATTAAGTCTACTACGGAACCCAAGCAGTGGCGTTATATCAAGTCCGAAGATAATCCGGCTGATCATGCGTCGAGGGGCCTTAAAGCAGACCAGCTCCTAGCATCTAACTGGTTTACTGGACCAGCCCTTCTGTGGAAGAAAGAATTGCCCATCTCGGATATTAAGGTGGCAGAAGTCATTGACAGCGACCCAGAGCTGCGGAAAGTCCAAGCGCTTAACACAAAGGCCGAAGAGGAGAGAACTCTACTAGACCGTCTGTCAAAGTTTTCAGACTGGAACAGAGCAGTCAAAGCTATAGCTTATCTCAAGCGTTACACTAAGCAAATTAAGGGCCTCAAACCTAAAACAAGTGAAGCCACAAGTGTTGAAAGAAAAGTAAATCACATAGCAGTTGTGATTTGGTGGGAGTTTAACTGCCAAAATATTATGTCATTTAATTTATTATAATTTTATTATTCATCAAACAATTGGCAAGTTGACTTTATTGATAATTTGTGTATAGTTGTCATGCAAGTTTTCTTTTCCTATTTGTGAATCGTTTGTACATGGAACAATAGGAAAGTAATTATATTGTTTGTTGCTCCGGGGACGTGTTTGAGATTTGCACTGTTCATTCTCATGCGCTCTTTACGTGGCAAGGCAAGTGCCGTCGGACATGATTGACAAGCTGAGTCTGTTTGGTCGGCTGAATAAGAAGGTAAACTTTCCCCTGTAAGATTACAGGTTAATATCCTGCTGGTTTTGTGTCTATAGTGGCAATGGTTAATATTTTCCGTTCTAATTGTCAGTTTCTGAAGTGACTTTTCTGCCAGCATTTGAAGCTCATTCCCCTCAGAATTATTGTGCAGTCATCGAGGTATGTTTTGCTGCTAACAACTATGTTTACACTTGATGGTGTTGCTGTGCTTTCTTTTCATTATCTTTGTAAATATTGTATATTGCAGTTGTATATTTATATTTTTTGTATGTTTTATAGTTTGACGGTGACAAATTAATAAATGTCAGCTGTGTAAGAAGATTCGAGACTTGTGATGATTATCTGACGGGAGTGAAAGACATCTTTATCGTTATCTTTAAAAACCTTGTGTTGGTGGTTGTTAAATAATTTTCCATAAGATTAAGATGGTGAAACAAAAATTTAAAAAGTAAATTCTGTAACAATTAAACATTGAATACTCAATTATTCCTAAAACAGTTCAATGAATCTTGAAATTAATAGTGAATTATTGTAGTTTAATGAATACTAAAACGAATAATGAAATATTCAAGTACTTAAATAAATACCCAAATCATTTTCGAACACAATAACAGTTAAGTAATAAAAGAGTGACATGTTTTAATTTAAAATTTACAACCACATCGCAACTTGTCGAAAAAGCCTGGAAAAAGGCAAAGGTGCAAATATGTTGACATAAAGTATCACTTTATCATGTCAACTGTTAATAATAGGGAAATACATTTGAAATACTATCCAACCGACGACATGGTGTCAGATGTATAAACAAAACCAGCAACAAAAGTCAAATTCAATACATCTCTCAAGTTCATATTTGGGAACTAAAATGTTTGGTCATGTCCATCCGGTTCAAATCGTACGCTTTCCAATGTTTAGAAGAAGATAACAATGATTTGCATCGCAAATGGCGACATCTGTCGGTGAGTTGGTGACAGTGCTCCACAAAGCCAGCAGCCAATCATATCACAGCGGGGTGTGTCCTGTTCTTCCGCTTTCGTGACGAACAGACTGCCATTTTCTCGAAGGAAAAAAACGACGCCATCTTTCATTCGTCTCGTCGAACAAAGAGAAGCTCACGAGTTATCGCCAAGCAGAAATCAAGTGCGGATTTTTTGGAATTATCATTTGAAAATGTGTGATAGAACGACACCCAAGTACAAAGAGGAACTTTGTGGAATAAAAGAAGAGAACGAGCAACATCTTCAACTGCTGGGCAAAGGTTGGAACCAGCTTCGTGTTGTGCTACACAAAGCAGGTTTGTACACGTCTTACTCTCATTTGCTTTGTAAAGAACGACTTTCTATCGTTAAAAATATGCATCACAACATTAAGTTGTTTGGGGAAATCGTTCAAGGTTATTGCCGTTTTATTTTTAAATATTGCCTTTTACTTGCCAGTTTGCTGAACATTTGTTTATGCCAAATGAAATCAGTGCAGAAAATGGATGCCAAAAAATAACCATTAGTGGGGGGTAAACTCCGTGTTTTTTTTCCCAGTTTAAAATTTGAACTGATTATTTAACATTTTACATATTCCAGTTTTTATACGTTGTGAAAGAAATTAAGTTTGTCATGTCTCAAAACTATGCTGACAGATGTAGTGTATTTTTATATCCACTGTTGGAGTTGAGCCACAGAGAAAATGAGAAACATTGAGTAAATGAATCTTAAAAAGCCAAACTTACTCCAATGCGTGTTCGTTTTTTGTACTCAAGAAGAAAAGGGTCAAATAAAGACTCAACAACAACTGATTAGAGTTACGATATTTTAGTTTCTTTGATTTCTGGAGTTCAGGAAATAGTACAAAGACAGATATCTGGGCGGCTTTTTCTTAATCTGACGAGAAACTGTACTCGGACGAGCACAATCGAAAAATGGCGCGCTGATCTCAGCCCAGCCTCACATTTTATAGGTTTTCTTTGTCAAGGGTCATGTAGGTTGAATCGGTTGTCCTTGCTCCTTCCCCCGTTCCACGTCCAAGGCTGACCTTCTCAGGCAGGCGGCAGTCTCTCCGTCTCTCCTTCCCCTGTAATCTCGTCGGTGTACAGATTGCGTGGTGTACGTTTTCCCCAGGTCAAATTGTTGTGTTTTTTGTGTTCTTGATAGCGTCCCTGTGACGTCCTCCCCGGCCCAACTTGATATATTTCTATCTTCTATGGCCTATGTGGAGAATGTGTTTAGTCGTATTTGTCCATGAAGTGCTATCTGGTTTGTCATCAGTTTGACCTGAGCAGACTGAATCTGTTTATTCGGAATGAGAGTGTGGGTCATGAAAATACTGTGTGCAATTTTGAGGTCTTGCATTTAAACTAAGTCATATAAATTTATGCCCTGCAATTGGCTGGCAACCAGTTCAGGGTGTCCCCCGCCTACTGCCCGAAGACAGCTGGGATAGGCTCCAGCACCCACCGTGACCCTAGTGAGGAGAAGCGGTCTAGATAATGGATGGATATAAATTTAACATATGGATGCATCAGTAAAGACCATGACTACAATCCCAGTCAATCTTATCTCTGCATTGCACTTATACTTTCATTTGATAAATGCTTTTTGTTTAATCAATGTTGAACATATTCAGTAAATATGAACCTGCTAAATTAAATAATTGACCTTCTGTCCCGTAAGTGTTTAATATAATGCCAGCAATCGAAATACAATCCTTCAATATTCATGTCCGGTGTGGCCATTCCCAATAAGAAGGAAAGGCCGGAGAGAGGGGACACCTTTCCCTTTTTTCTTTTTGGGGAGACTTCTTTTGACATCAGCATGTGACGAGAATAAAATCTCTTTCTCACCAAAATGGCTGTGTCAGAGAATTTTTTTCCATCACCAATTCTGCCATGCTCCGCCACCTGTCCGGAAGGGAAGCTGAGCCGGCATCAACAACAAAATATACCACATTTTTGGCATTTTGCTCCATTGAGGGTCTCAGGGTGCTGGGGCGCAGGCGTTCAACAGCCGGCCGGCTGAACTTTCGGTGAGATGCTTTTACTCACAATGGGTGTTGTGCGCCTGTGTCCAAGCGGTCGGGGCTTTTGGGGTCGTTAAAGAGAGCTTGTGCGTGTGGGTCTGCTGGCTGATCGGTCATGGAAAATGTCCCTGTGTTAGTTTCATTTATTGTTTAAAGAAGAGGCCTCTATAATGATTAAGACATTAAAAGATGTCAAAGTAAAAAAATGATGATAGGAACTAAGTAAATGGGGACAAGTGCGGAAGAAATGTGCAGAAGATAAAGAAAAGGTCTAGTGGTTAAAGAGATGAGAAATAAGAAGTGTACAATTATAGCTATAGACAACATAGTCGTGAATAAGCTCAGTTTGAGCACAGACCCTGGCCAGGGTGTAAATTTTAGCAGAAAAATTATGAGCTAAAAATAGAAATAATGAAGAGAAGCGCGCTTCCACGTCTGGTATTGGGCACTATGTGGCATGGAACACAGTAAGGATCGAGGCGTACCGTTGTGTGGAGGGCCTGGGGCTGAGCCGACGGTTTTGCTGGTACGTAGCAAGAGTAATGCATTAAGTCTGGGCCGGTTCGACTCCGCTGTTCAGATACGTACCCTGTGATTACTCGTGTTCTGGTAAAGGCCACACAAAATCAAAAACCTGGCTACCATCTACTGTGGGACCAAGAAGTCAGGCAGCCCCCACGCAGGAGATAAGTGGTTATAGTTATAAACCAGTGCCAGTCCCTCCTTTGTAGAAAGAATTGCCCCTTCTAAAACCCATAAGTGATTGCATTAATATTCCGTTTTATCAGTTCAACTAACGCATGTGCGTCCTAGTGTGCATTGAAAGATGCAGCATAAAAAATGTTCAAAAATTTGGATAATAACTAAAGCAAAATTAGAATGAGAAAGATAATTGGCTACATAATCATTGGGGTGAAATTAATCTTCATTGCAAGAAGCGGTCATATAAATAGAGAAATCTAAGATCATAAAAGGATGAATTTATGTTCCGTGGAATGTGATTTGTCAACACGGAAAAGCTCTGAGTGATGAAAACGTTCAGATATGGTTAAGGAACAGGTCTCTTTGACGGCAAAAGTCTGACTATGGTAAACAATTGATAATTAGACCTCAATGAAGTGATTGTGCAGTTGAAAAAGTTCATATCTTGACTGTGAAAAGCTAAAGTGAGAAACTAGGATTAACTATTTGGCACACACTAGAACATATTCAGTCTCGAGGAAGACTGAATGCAGTAAAATTGCAATAAGAAGAACAATAAACCAGCCCAGAGTGTTACAATGTCCTGGAAACAAAAGTTTGGGATTGCCCCTGTTGGAATTTATCTTTATATCAATGTTAGAATTTAACTTTAACCCAATGTAAACTCAAATAAGTAATCTGACTCCAATTTGCGACCTTACCCAACTCTCACACATCCAACAATATGCGCGCTCGTTCTGCAATAGAAAGGTATCAGGAAGCCGGCATTTTCACACACGAGTGGATTTATTCCTAACACACAAATCTACAACTTGAGTTTGGGTCCCTCTCAATACAGCTCTACACCTCTCATACCACCAGCGAATGTGTTCTACCCCCGAGTTGCCCAGTCCTGATTCATACTATACAACATGCAAAATGGCACAGACAAAGGCATCCTGGCCTGATTCTATTGGCTATGTGTATTGCAGTTAACTTTAGCTCGCTCTCATTGGTCTTTCTCCTCCCGCCGAATCCCGTGGCTCCTCCTGCGTGCGATTCCCCCGATGGCCGCTCCTTCCCGGAGTCATCTCGTCTCGCTCAGCACCTTCTGTTTCTAAAACATTCCATTCTTGCACAACCCCCGCAACCAGTTTCTCGCCACCAGTCACACTCTCAGCATTTTACAATATCACATTTTCATACATTGGATGCACCAACATCTAATGAACTATGTTAAGCTCAAACTCTTATATTCCTTTAATAGTCAAAAGTATGAAATCCTTTAAGTGTAACTGAAGTTTAGACCATGCTAATGACCAGACATTCAGGAGAGGAATGCAGGAAGATTAGATCACAGCTGCACCACAGGAGGTGTGAACGAGACCCCTCTGAAACAATGGACTTCCATGCCAGGATCACAAAAGTGGCTCCGAGCCGTCTAACCTTTGTTCAGTTTTAAATTGACTGCCATTTACATTATCCTTTACCCCTGACGGTGAAATTCCTCTCTGAACTCCTCCTTTGTGCCCCCGGCAGGAACTCATGAAACAGGGAAACTGATAAGAGATACAATTTTGTTGAAACAGAACATGCAAGGTTAAAGGTCATGTAAAACGAAAAAAAAACCATCTAATGTTCCATACTTCAGTTTTGCGACCGATGTACTACGGTAATTCAATTAATGGAACGACATTTTGAGATGGAAATGACAGGAATGTCATGAATTATCATGTTATGAGGGGACTTTTGAGATACAGTAAATTGATTTAAATTAAATTACAAATTTTTAGTCTGTGGATAATCCACTTCAAATTATACTGACTCATTGGTTGAGGAAAACGGGGTTATATTAGTTCAGTGGTTCTCAATTATTTCCTGTCACGCCCCCCCTACCAAGAAGAAAATAAATTCGCGCCCCCCCACCACATTTTTTTTACATTTCGTACTAATGTACATGTTCTTTGTATATTAATGTTGGATTGTCAATAAAATATCCCTTAACAAAGATAAATTGATTTAAAAAATATCATTTTGAGAACGACTATTGTGAGGATCTCGAAACTCAGCACTCTGTGGTGCGAATATTGACTGGATGATAAATATTTACTATACGTTTTTGTTTAGTTTTTCTGAACTTTATTAACATGAACAAACCAAACAGTTATTAATACATAGATAAGCTTGAAAAGACAAAAAGAGCCAGGGGGATTTCAAACAAAAATTCTATATAAATAACATAAAGCACATGTTTGAATATGTTGACTAGACATTTTTTTTTATGTTTACAATCTGACGTCAAACCGCTTCGTTTTGATGACGTCAGCCATTTCCGTGTTCCAGCCTGAGAGCGTCTGCTAAAGTGCTCACGTAGCCATCGTCTTATTTTGTTTGGATACGTAATGGTTGCAATACAACATTTCTGTTCATAGCTGCTGGCTCTCCGCCCGAACGCAGTTCAAGTCAGACTTCTTTTAAAAGTCGAGCGTCCATCGAAGCAATTAATTTTAGCGATTAGCGCGCTTAGCGCCTCCTTGCCCGCTCTGCTGAGGCGCAAGATAGCTTAGCATTTAAAGAGCGGCGAAAGAAATCACTTCCGGGTCAACGAGCGACGGGGTGACGCTTTTTTTTTAAACCAGTACTGCGTGAACTCGGGGCACAAACAGCTTTGACGAGCTCAAACTCGCGTTGTCTGAGATCGCCTTTTTCGGTCCCAAAACCATGCAAAAAATTATGTTCCCCAGGGTCCCACGCGCCCCCCTCAGCATCACTGGTGTAGCACAACACGAGGCTGCTTGCAAATTTCGCCCACCAGTTGAAGATGTTGCTCGTTCTCTTCTTTTATTCTACAAAGTTCCTCTTTGTACTTGGGTGTCGTTTTTTCACACATTTTCAAACGCCAATCTCAACAAATCCGCACTTGGTCTTTGCTTGGCGATAACTCGTGTGCTTCTTTTTGTTAGACGAGAAGAATGAACGGCGTTGTCGTTTTTTAATGTCGCGCTGAACGGATTTCCTGGGTGAAAACTGCAGTCTGTTCAGCACAAAAGCGGAAAAATAGGACAACCCAATTCACGCAACCCCTTCAGCATCGCACCGCGCCCCACTATTTGAGAATCACTGTATTAGTTAGTTAAAAAAGAACAGCTAAATTATAGTTGATGTGTTCATGGGTGTTCTGAAAGTTCGCATGTTTATTGAATCATCCCTTTGAGTTGTGATTAAGAAGGGGATATTTTCTGAACTAATGTTATTTGTTATGGCTTTATGATATACACAGTTATATGGTTAATAATTGTGCATCGTTTGACATTCTGCTGTATTGTTAATACTGTTTGCCTTTGATTGGTGTGGCGCATGTAATGGACAATGTCGGTCGCGGGTTGTCTCGCGCAATCCCGATTGATGACGTGAGAGAGTGTGCACTTGAACAAAGGAGAGTGTGCACTTGAGCAGAAGAGAAGGGGAGTGCGAGTCGCGGAAGGAGTCAGTTGGAAGTACAGTAAACCCCAGTTATCGCGGTTAATGGGGACCGAGACCACCCGCGAAAAATTAAAATCCGCGAAGTAGCGGCGCACCTTCAAAAATGCTTAAAATTTTTTTGTATTTATTTAATTACTTCGACTTTTAACCGCTGGTACGCCATCCGGTGTGCCCTGTGAAATGAAAGGTGGCATTCTTCATTTATTTATTTATTCATTTATTCATTCATAACTGACAGCCGCTCGTGCCCGGGCGGAAGAGGTGCTCCTCTCCGGCTTAATTGTCACGCACGCCGGACCTGCTCCCCCGAAGCGTGTCTCCGTTCGGTTGAACTCGGTTTCATTTCGCCCCGCTCGTGCCCCGTGCGGAAGGTGCTCCTCTTCGGTTTAACTGCCACGCACGCCGGCCGGCCTCCTCCGGAGCTCTCGTACGGTCCCGAACGGAGCGAAATGTCGCCCCGCTCGTGCCCGGGCGGAAAGGTGCTCCTCTTCGGCTTAACTGCCACGCACGCTGGCCGGAGCTCTGGTACGGTCCGAACCGCGCGAAACGTCGCCCCAAATCGTTTCAGAGGGAACGTGCTCTTCTTCGTCCACTCTCCTCTCCGCCCACGCTCTTCTTCGGCACACGCCGGCCATCTAACCGCTCCAGCGCCCCGTCGTGCCGCTCGGCGAAACTACAATGCCCCCGCGGAGCGGAGCGAATGGAGAGCCCCGATCGTGCCCGGGCAAAAAAGTTTAATTTTTGAATATTTTTTCGACCCACGAAGCACTGAAGCCGCGAAAGGTGAACCGCGAAGTAGCGGGGGATTACTGTATACTGTTCTCATCACCAAGAAGGGTCGCTAACTCGTACGCCAGCAAAGTGGATTGGTGACGTTAACCCACGTCGTCCATCGAACAAAGTGACGCCTCGGGAAAGGAGGATTCGTTGCGGTGGATTGTGCTGCCTTGTGTGTGGCGTCTCTGTCGGCGACCAAGCTAGCGAGCATCCAGGCTAGTTAGCTTCAGTGGGCTAAGTACGGCCATTCTCCCTCGCGGCAGAGCCCCGTTGTCCTCGGACAGTTCACCCAGCCTTTCCCTCGCCAGTGAGGATCGACCTTCGTTCCCCCCCACTCGGATTAAGATAATTCTCCGCTCCCACCGGCGCTTCCTAGCCCCCCCCTCGACAATTGCGCACTTGGATCCACCTGCTTTGCCGCGCATAGCTTGGGATACATCAAGAAGGAGGATTTCCCCGACGTCAGCCTCCATTCACGAGCTCCACCAACCCGGGCATCAAATTGGTACATTTTGATGTTATACAAGGACATTGAGTTCGATTGCATTGATATATGGGTGAATTAGATATTGTAATTTGGCTGAATAATTATTTCTAAGAATATTAAATGTGTATTCTTGCTAATCGAATATTCATGGTGTTATTGTGCCAAAGTGATTGTCATAATTGCATGTTAATTTCCCTCAATTATTATAGTGATAAGCAAAGACTAACATTATTTGATTGTTAATTTGGTAAATAGGTCATCCCCTCAGGTAAATATACAGTCCTCTATAGGCTCCGGCACAATGGGAATTGAATATGAATCATAAACAGAAGACAAAACCAATTGGTATTGGCGTTTGTAAAATATGATGAGGGATTAAGTTGGTGAGCTCTTATGGGAGACGGGGCGAGACGTGAATGGATTGAAGCTTCCGCCAGTGACCCGTCCAATAGTGTCACCACCACACAGCTGTGCCGGGTGGCCGTCCTCGAGGGCGTGCGCCTCCCAGTTACTGACATCATGCGAAACAGTCCGTCAATGAGAAACTGCTAATCAGTATGAGTAGAACCCCCGTTTTTGCATCGATGAAAGAAAATATTGTATTGGATGTAGAAAAAGAATTGTTACACTTGCGGGTTCAGAGGGCCAAGAGTGCTAATTCACCGGGAACGGAAAAAAGAATATGGGGGAAAAAAAATAAAACAGGGGGGAAGCAGCTAATGCAGCAGCCGACGCATGCAGCTCCCATTGCGTCTGCTCTTAACGTTTCCGCTGCTCCTGGGCCAGGTTCTGGTGACGCAGTGCCACAGCAAACTTGTTGTCCGCACCGGCCGGTTAACAAGGTCACATAACAGAAGTGGGGGTGGTTATAGACATGGGTTGTGAGTGGGACGTGCTTTTGATGTGGGGTGTGGGGTCACTGGGTGATGAGCGGTCCAAACCGAGCCACTTCCTGAAATGTGCCATCCTGTGGTCCAGCGCCATGCCTGTCACAAAGAGCTCCACTAGCACGGGGCGCCACCGCTACCCCCTCCGACAACGCTTCTATGGCTTCCAAACGCACAGTTGACGCCTCAACCCGATTGGGACCACATTCCACGATAGGGGTGCCCGTGGAGCCTCAGCATTCAAGGACCGGCAATTCTTGGCATTCCGGTGACGATTGATGGACAACAGTTTTAGATGCTGGAACAAGATATTCCACGCTTTGCAAGTTCCTTCTGCATATCCCAGTGAGCAACAACACTGTTACGCTTGTAGGACTCTTGAGATTGGCCGAGTCACTGCCATGGACCGAACCCGCACCTGTGAAACAAACACTGGAATTCGAATGGGACTAAAATTTCCAGAAGGGACTGAATTTGACTGTGCACATCCGCCAGGGGAAGCATATGTTGTCCTCCGTTCCATTCGACTGGGCAGCTCTGAGACCAGGGTCTCCATCCTCCCGCGGGTGGTACGTCCTGTTCCTGCTCTGGTCTGCGTGGTGTAGCCGCCTCCACCCTTTCAAACCACCAATTGGTCCTTTGCATTGAACACTGAGTTCTGATGATTTGGTTTGTCAGGATGCATTCACCCAATTTCGAGGGTCAGAAGTGCGTCTTGCATTAGGATTATGTATTTGTGATGTCTACCGGTGCTGCCTTGCATGTGTGCCTTGCCCCAGAGCAGAGGAAACGGTATGAATTGTCTCTGTTCGCTGAGCCACAAATCACATTAACTATCGGTGCGCATCATCATACTAAAGATTTAGGCCCATTGGTGAAGACGGTTGGCAGAGTTAATTTTAGATGTAGAATACTCCATGTCACGACCAGGGTGTGGTGTTTCAGCACCCATTACGAATTCCTCTGTTCTGGAACATTTTCCGAATTTCGACACTATGGTAGACAGTGAATGGTTCACTCTGAAGCGAAATCTGTTTGCGTCTCTGCCAGAGGGGTTGTGGACCCGGGGTCTGACTGATGTTGTGCTCTGTTCCACAGCTTCTGCAATTTGGTTTTGCTATATCTGTGAAAGTTTTTATATTATTGTGAAAGAAATTAAGTTTGTCATGTCATCATGTTTCAAAACTATGCTTACGGGTTAATAGAAGGTCACAAAAACATGGACCTCTTAAACAGGAAAACGTGAGTTCAGTGGTAAAAGAGTTGTCTATGCTGGCAGTTGAGCAGGAAGCCACAAAAACAGATGCACGTCTTGAACCGTGTTTGACAGGAAACCGTTTAGCTCGCATTGAACAGAAGTTTGGCCCAAACATGTCTTGGAAGCTGAAACCGTTCGAACAACAGGAAGCGTGTGGACGGGTGTGATAAAGTCAAAGTGTTCATGTTTTTCCATTCTTTATGGGTTGTCATATACAAATTTGCTTTGCTGTGCTTTAATAAAACGCCGCACAGGAGCGGGAAAGCTTTTCTCTTTGCCGGACTTCTCCTCGCAAGTGACAAAGACAATCTTGGTTGGGTGATTTATTTGTGCAGGCGTGTCTCGTTTTTGAAAACTTCTTTGACAAATCTTGTTCAAGCAATTCCTTATGGAATGATTCAAACTGACTCTAAAAACTGTACACACTGGGGCAAAATGATCAATGGCGGTTGATCAATGTTCGTGAATAAAACACAAATGATTACGTTTTTTTAAGAAATCAAGTACGTATTGGTCTTATTTATTAACTTTGTACTGCCTCGGTCAATGAACCTCGGGTGGCCCTGCACTGTTTTGTGCACAGGTGCATTGTTTCACCTCATCCAAACATTTAAAATACATTGAATGCATTCATCCAAGGTTGCACGGATCTCATCAGTGAACAAGCGCATGCTGCAAGGAATGCATCTGCATCTTTGGCTTACTATGGGCTTAAAAAGGGAGTACGCCACAACCCCCTTTTCCTCCAACAAGTCCAGGAACATTTAGTTCCTGGTAATAAAGTTCCTATGGCCCAGGTGGTTTGCATCCCCCCCGCAACTCATAGTTCCTGGTAATTTATGCAAATGACAATGTTGTGTTACTTTGTTACTCATTACTGACACCCTATGGCTGTTAAGCATCATTGCAGTTCCAAAATAATTCAGTGAACTCTTAAAATATTTTGGTGTATCTTCGTCGAATTTGAATATGTATTGGATAACTTTAAAATATACAGTCATTATTCAAATATGTCAACATGAAAGTCAGAGTGAAAGTGTTGTTGCTTAATTTATGTGTCGGGATTTTGACTCTTCGAACGTTAATTTTGTTTTAAAATTTATTTCAAAACAGAAATTTTATAAAAATAAAAAGGGTAATGTCGGAACTTACTCGCAGGATAAATATCATTTTGGGTCAAAAAAAACAAACGTAAATCATACAATAAATAGCGACTCTGATTCCAGGGCCCCTTTAATTCTTTTAGGGATCCAGATTATAATGGAAGCAAAAAGTACCCACGATGAAAGATTCAGATTCAGATTCAGATATACTTTATTGTCATTCTTGTACACATGTATACAGAACGAAATGTCGACACATCTGACCCGCACAGGTTCCATAAATATACAGATATAACTATGTCGTATTTAGGAGGAATATAGAAAAGGGATTATGTACAACAGTGCAAAAAAATAGAAAGTTTGTAGAGTGAAACACGCAAGTGGGGGGGTAACAGCTGGGTAGGCTTACTATATGTGTGATTGACCGTTTAACAGTCTAATGGCTAGGGGGACAAAGCTGTTGCAGAACCTGGTGGTCCTGCACCGCACACTGCAGTACCTCTTCCCAGAAACTATCTATAAATGCAAAATGAAATACTTGGAAACATATTTCACTTGAACGATTCCTATTTTATCAATGACATTATGTTGCGATGGCCCCCAGTGGCCCCCATTAATAAGTTAGGGTCCCACAACAGGTGTTCCATCAGACGCACACAATAGCCTGTGTGTGCTAACTTCACTTAGCTTCCAGAAACATCTGTGACTATGTCAGGAATGTAATCGGGCATCAGCCGCAACGTGCTTCCTTTTTAATTGCTCGTTTATCACTGTTGTTGTGCTGCTAAAGGGAGGTTTACATCGTAGGACGTAATTTTGTGAAATGCCCCCATGGTCCGGTCCAAGTTGGGGTCGCACGCATTGCTCCGTGTGCGGCGGGCACAAGTCAAGGTCGCATGGTAGAAACAATATAAGACAAAGTCGCCGCCTGAGCTTTGACTTGACCAAACCAAATTTGTCTTTTTGTGTCCTGCAGACGTCAGACAAAATGATCTCTGTTCTGTGAAAGAGGAGCCAGACTTGACTCACATCAAAAAGGAGGAGGAGGAGATCAACAAGTCACCAGTGAACGTTGTCCATATAAAGACTGAAGATGAAAACAAGGATGAGAGTCAGGACAACAGAGGGGCGGAGCCTGCAAGCAGCAGCTCAAGTCATCACATGACAACAGAAGGTGATGAAGACCACTGGGGGCCATCACAAGCACATAATGAGGACACATTATCAGACGCCCATGACAATGATGATGATACTAATGATGATTATGATTATGATGGGCAAGCCAAAGGTGAAAGGGCATGCCACACTGACTCATTCACTTCAAAGCTGTCTTTAAAAGGGCACAGAAAAACACACAGTGGTGAAAAACCTTTTTCCTGCTCAGTTTGTGGAAAATGCTTCTCTCAAAATTCAAGTTTAACAAGCCACGCAAGAACACACAGTGGAGAACACCCTTTTTCCTGCTCAGTTTGTAGCAAGAGTTGCTCTCGAAAGTCTGATTTAATAAATCACACAAGATCACACACTGGAGAAAAACCATTTTCCTGTTTGGTTTGTGGTAAAAGCTTTTCTCTAAAATCATATTTAACAAGTCACACAAGAACACACAGTGGTGAAAAACCTTTTTCCTGCTCAGTTTGTGGGAAATGTTTCTCTGAAAAGTCACATTTACGATACCACACAAGAACGCACAGTGGAGACAAGCCATTCAGTTGCAGCGTTTGTGCTAAAAAATTCTTTTCTAAAACGGGTGCTGAGAGACACAATTGTGCTGGCGAGAATTGCAGCAACCCTTGGAGCTTAAAAAATGGACAAAAAAAACTGAAGGAACTGACTCTTTGTGGTAAGATGTAAATGTGATTTTGAAAAATGTAATTTTGCAAAGCTCTTTTATTGACATTAAGCCAATGTGTTCCGTGCCAGAATAACCAATGTGTCTGAGTGATGATTTTTTTTTGTGTTTACATAAAACATGTAAATAAAATTAATTGCCTTTGCTTGGAATAACATTTGTTAACATTATGCTTTTCAGTTGTCTTTTTAATCGTACTTAATGGAAAAGGTGTGAGAAGAAACGGTGCTCATGAAATCGGTGCCTTCCACAATCAATAAAATCACTTGTTCCACTTGCTCAACTGGCCTTCATTACACTGTGTGAAAAGGTGAAAAACTGAACTAGAAGTTGAACGATAAAAAAAACCAGACAGAGAAACGCAAATCGTCTCAGTTTCTCTCAAAGGTTTTGGAATGTCAGGAGTTGGCAACTTGATGGCGACTGGAGTCAGCGCTGGTTTTCTCGCTGTGTTTGGCTGGCTCGTATATGTATGGTCCATTGAACAAAACTCAAACTCTTCAAATGTCCCCTCACAAACATTTAATATTACGGTTTCTGAATAAATTTCTGACGAGCTAAAACCACTTTCTAGGTTGAGCTCTATCAAGCATTTGGGGTTTGTTGCTAAGCAGAATCTCACTTTGGAAAAACTTAAATCATTTGTCAAATATACCAAATATTTTTTTTCATGCTATATTATATTTTTTATACATTGGATTAGATATATAATGAAAAAGGGAAATATTAAAATTGGAAACCACATACAGACTTAATTCAATTAATAACAAATATAGAAACATTTTAGAAATATTGAACTCATTGAGAAGAGTCCTGATCTTGAAATAAATTTTGAATTGTAAAAAATACTAAAAAAATTAATTCAATAACCCGACCCTGGATGAGCGGCAGAAAATGGCTGGATGGATGGAATAATTTAAATTGCATCCAAATTCAAATGAACAAATATGTTAAGAAATATTCAAGTGTGAAATAAAAAGGTTTAAATTGTTGATAATTTTACATATTAAAATAATTTAATAAATATTGTATTATTACAGAAGCAAGCTTAAATATGAATTGAAATAAATGAAAAAAAAAAGTTGTGTATTTTTAAATGGCCTAATATAGATATGGGAAGTAATTCTCTTTCTGAAACTATGAAGGGACTGGAGCTCACAGAAGTGACCAGTCTTGGTTCTGAAGTTCCGATGTAACCAGATACTGCCCTGAGAGAAAATAGGCCTGAGCATTGTTTATGGTGGGGGCAATTCTCTCGCCAGGTCAGTGACCTTCTAGGGTATGGAAGTAATTTAAGGTGGTCACGAGTAGACTGGTCGTATCAAAGGGGAGACGCATCTGCTCTCCCTCAGGGGGACTTTTGGAGGGAAATCCCGAAGACTAGCGGGATGGGAATTGCATATGCAACAAGGGAAAATTAGATATTCATGTCCTATTTGGAAATTCCCTATAAGAAGGGAATGTCTGAGAGGGGGCTCGCACGTTTTTGGGGAGACTTCTTTTGACATCAGCATGTGACGAGAATAAAATCTTTCTTCTTTCTTTTGTTCTTTTCCATCACCAATCCAGCCTTGCTCGGCTGCCTCTCCGGAAGGCAGCAAGGACCCACACTTCAAAGACAAAATATACGACATATTGAAAGAAAAATAATACTCAAATATTGAAATAAGTATAGAATTGAATGAATAAACAACAAAGAAATAAATACCTCCTGGAAAATATCGTTATTTTCAACATTTGTCAACATTTTTCTTTCTTGCACATTCTTAAACAATCGTAATTTTTTTTTACTTTTTCTTAAGTTACTTCAGTGCATTTCACACCTGTGCCTTCAGGGAATTCCGACTTCGTCCTACTTGAATGAATCCCCATCAAAATACCATGACACCACGACTGGACAAATAATATCCAGAAACACACTTATGCACCACTGAGTGAGTGTTGGATGATATAGCTTGTTGGAATTTAGCTTTATGACAATGTTAGAATTTAATTTTAAACCAATGTAAACTCAAATTAGTAATCTGACTCCAATTTGCGACCTTAACCAACTCTCACTCATCCAACAATATGCGCGCTCGTTCTGCAATAGAAAGGTATCAGGAAGCCGGCATTTTCACGCACAAGTGGATTTATTCCTAATACACAGATTTACTACATGGCACCTGGGTCTCGGGTCCCTCTCAATACAACTCTACACCTCTCTTGCCACCAGCGAATGTGTTCTCCGAGTTGCCCAGTAATGATTCATACTATACAACATGCAAATGGGACAGAGACAAAGGCATCCTGGCATGATTCTATTGGCTATGTGTATCCTGCAGTTAACTTTAGCTTGCTCTCATTGGTCTTTCTCCCCCGCCGAATCCCGTGGCTCCTCCTGCGTGTGATCTTTTGATGGCTGCTCCTTCATCCACTGCCCCCCGAGTCATCTTGTCTCTCTCCCTCCTTGCGGCTATCACCATCTGTCCTGAAACATTCCATTCTCGCACCCCACACACCGTTCCGCTCCACCAGTCACACGCTCAGCACTTTACAGTCTCACACTTTCATACACTGGATGCAGCAACATCTAATGAACTATGTTAAGCTCAAACTGTTATATTCCTTTCATAGTCAAATGTATGAAATCCTTTAAGTGTAACCGAAGTTTGGACCATGCTAATGACAAGACCCTCAGGAGAGGAATGCAGGAAGATTGGATCACGGCTGCAACACAGGAGGTGTGAACGAGACACCTCTGAAACAATGGACTTTCATGCCGGGACAACAAAAGTCATGCTGGTGGCTCCTAGCAGTCTACCCTCTGCTCTGTGTTTAGATCATGACTGCCATGATTACATTGTCCTTTAGAGGTAATTTACCCCTTCTTGCTTGCAAGTGCCACTCCTCCAGTTCGCTCCACAGGTTTGAGGTGACATGTGACCTGTGTGACCAGAAGGCCGGAGAACGCTTCAAATAGCGCCGCATCACGCCCATCCCGGAGGTTCTCCTCAACAAGGAGGGTGATATTGATAAGATATTCTAAGTTAGGGTCCATGAAAACAGATTAAGATATAGTTGTTGCTTTAGCCTGCTCATGTGCTCCGCAGGTTTTATTATTATTCACATTGGGTGCGCGACTAGATAACACACACCCAGTACAGGATAGGGCAAGATTTTGTTGTATTGTTGAGACTTTTCCATAATATACGGCACCACAGCTGTGACACTTGTGGTTAATTTCAGTTAAGGGGGCGGTGGCGCTGTTTTTCTGAAAATTACTCACTTAACGCAAGGT
Source organism: Idiotropiscis lumnitzeri (assembly GCF_059441095.1). Classification (NCBI taxonomy): domain Eukaryota; kingdom Metazoa; phylum Chordata; class Actinopteri; order Syngnathiformes; family Syngnathidae; genus Idiotropiscis; species Idiotropiscis lumnitzeri. Next base: position 13,373,930 of record NC_142392.1, read on the forward strand.
TAGGTTCTTCGTAGAGGGGATTACAGAGTTACATGCGGGACAAAATGTACTTGTCAGTAACTGTCCTTACTTGAGGCCGAGGCCAGACCTACAGACCAGCATGACGGTCACCGGCTGAATGGGGACACCTCAGGTGAGATTGGCCGTGCCGTGCATCAGATATTTCTGGCCCCGTTGGGGCCGATGTTGCTGTGTCTTTCAGGTGGGGAGCGGAGGAGACAGGCCTGGTCTATGTGGCCAGGGCGAGACGTGAATGGAGTGAGACTTCCGGCAGTGACCCATCCAATAATGTCGTCATTCCGCAGCTGTTCCAGTTGGCCGTCCTTAGGGCGTGTCCTTACGGTTACGGACATCATGTGAAACAGTCCATCAATGAAAAAATGCTAATCAGTCTCAGGAGAACACATTTTTTTTTACATCATTTTGCACGACATCAGAAAAGGAAAATGTGGGATTGGATTAAGGAGCGTTACTAAAAATTGTTGTACTTGCAGGTTCAGGTGGCCAAGAGGGCTAAAAATTATAAAATAAAAAAAAAGAAAAAAAAAGGGGTGGGGCAGCTAATGCATGCAGCTCCCATTGCACCTGCGCCTTCCGCTTCTGCTGCTCCTAGGCAAGGTTCGGGTGACGCGGCACCACAGCAGACTGGCTGTCCGTACCCGGCCGGTCAACGAGGTCGGGATTGCGGTAACAGAGGTAGGGGTGGTTATAGACGGGGGTTGTGAGTGGGGTGTGCTCTTGCTGCGGGGTCACTGGGTGATGAGCTGTCCATACCGAGCCACTTTCTGGAATGTGCCATCCTCTGGTCCGGTGCCATTCCTGTCGCCCAGAGCTCAACCAGCGCAGGGGGCGCCACCGTTACCCACTCCCAACGCACTCTTGACACCAACCCGCTGGTACCCCATTCCATGACATGCCGTGGAGCTTTAGCGTTCGAGGACTGGCAGGTCCCTGCATTCAGGGGACGGTGGATGGACAAGTTTTCGATGGTGCTTGATACTGGGGTGAAATATTCCACGCGCTGTGAGCTCTTTCCGCATCTCCCAGTGAGTAACAACACGATCCTCCTCGTGGACTCTCGAGATTGCCTGAGTCACTGCCATTGGCTGAACGAACACTGGAATTCGAGTGGCATTTCCGGATGAGACTGAACTTGACTGTGCACATCTGTTGGGGGGAGCATATGTGGTCCTCTCCTCCATTCCAGTGGCTGAACTGAAACATCTGAGGGCAGCTCTGAAACCTGGTTCTCCATCCTCCCGCGGTGGGTATGCCCTGTTCCTGATGCAACATCCACCCATTCACCAATTGACCCAGTACATTGTACACTGTACATATGATCGCACACATGATTTGGTTTATCAAAATGTACTCATTCAAATTTAGTCAGGAGTTCATCTTGCATTAGGATTATATATGTGTTATGTCTACCGGCGTTGCCTCGCATGCGTGCCTTGTCCCTGAGCAACAGAAATGGTATGAATTGTTTACTTTCGCTGAGCCACAAATCTTCAGTCGCTATCAAGTTGCCAACTCCTGACATTCCAAAACCTTTAAGAGAAACTGAGACTATTTGCGTTTCTTTCTGGTTCTTTTTATGGTTCAACTTCTACATCTGTTTTTAACCTTTTCACACAGCGTAATGAAGGCCAGTTGAGCAAGTGGAACAAGTGATTATTGATGATTGTGGATAGCAACGATTTCATAAGCACCAAGACAACTGAAAAGCATAACGTTAACAAATGTTATTCCAGGCAAAAGCAATTAATTTTATTTACATGTTTGATGTAAACACCAAAACAAATCATCATCACTCAGACACAATGGTTCTTCTGGCACGAATCACATTGGCTTAAAGTCAATAAAAAAACTTTGCAAAATTCAATATATCATATTTTATTCAAAATCACATTTACATCTTACCACAAAGAGTCAGTTCCTTCAGTTTTTTTTTTTTAAGCTTCAAGGATCGCTGCTTTTCTCACCAGCACAATTGTGACTCTCAGCACCCTGTTTAGTGAAGAATTTTTTAGCACAAATGCTGCAACTCAATGGCTTGTCTCCACTGTGCGTTCTTGTGTGGCTTCGTAAATGCGACTTTCGAGAGAACCTCTTGGCACAAACTGAGCAGGAAAAAGGTTTTTCTCCACTGTGTGTTCTTGTGTGGCTTCGTAAATGCGACTTTTGAGAGAACCTCTTGGCACAAACTGAGCAGGAAAAAGGTTTTTCACCACTGTGCTTTCTTGTGTGACTTGTCAAATTTGATTTTAGAGAAAAGCTTTTAGCACAAACCAAGCAGGAAAATGGTTTTTCTCCAGTGTGTGTTCTTGTGTGGCTTGTTAAATGAGACTTTCGAGAGCAACTCTTGCCACAAACTGAGCAGGAAAAAGGGTTTTCTCCACTGTGTATTCTTGTGTGGTATGTTAAACTTGATTTTAGAGAAAAGCTTTTACCACAAACCAAGCAGGAAAATGGTTTTTCTCCAGTGTGTGTTCTTGTGTGGCTTGTTAAACCTTCCTTTTGAGAGAAGCATTTTCCACAAACTGAGCAGGAAAAAGATTTTTCACCACTGTGTGTTCTTGTGTGAATTATTAAATGAGACCTTCGAGAGAAACTCTTGCCACAAACTGAGCAGGAAAAAGGTTTTTCTCCAGTGTGTAATCGTGTATGTGTTTTTAAATTTGACTTTAAAGAAAAGCTTTTGCCACAAACTGAGCAAGAAAAAGGTTTTTCTCCAGTGTGTGTTCTTGCGTGTTCTGTTAAATTTGCCTTTAGAGAGAAGCATTTTCCACAAACTGAGCAGGAAAAAGATTTTTCATCACTGTGTGTTCTTGTGTGGATTGTTAAATGAAACTTTCGAGAGAAACTCTTGCCACAAACTGAGCAGGAAAAAGGTTTTTCTCCACTGTGTATTCTTGTGTGGTATGTTAAACTTGAATTTTGAGAGAAACTCTTGCCACAAACTGAGCATGAAAAAGGTTTTTCTCCAGTGTGTAATCGTGTATGTGTTTTTAAATTTGACTTTAAAGAAAAGCTTTTGCCACAAACTGAGCAAGAAAAAGGTTTTTCTCCAGTGTGTGTTCTTGCGTGTTCTGTTAAATTTGCCTTTAGAGAGAAGCATTTTCCACAAACTGAGCAGGAAAAAGATTTTTCATCACTGTGTGTTCTTGTGTGGATTGTTAAATGAAACTTTCGAGAGAAACTCTTGCCACAAACTGAGCAAGAAAAAGGTTTTTCTCCACTGTGCGTTCTTGTGTGCCTTACTAAATGAGACTTTCGAGAGAAGCTTTTGCCACATACCGAGCAGGAAAAAGGTTTTTCACCACTGTGTGTTTTTCTGTGCCCTTTTAAAGACAGCTTTGAAGTGAATGAGTCAGTGTGACATGCCCTTTCACCTTTGGCTTGCCCATCATCATCATCATCATCATCATCATCATGAGCGTGTGATAATGTGTCCTCATTATGTACTTGTGATGGTCCCCAGTGGTCTTCATCAACTTCTGTTGTCACAAGATGACTTGAACTGCTGCTTGTAGGCTCCGCCCCTCTGTTGTCCTCACTCTCATCCTTGTTTTCATCTTCAGTCTCTATAGGGTCAACGTTCACTGGTGACTTGTTGATCTCCTCCTCCTCCTCCTCCTTTTTGATGTGAGTCAAGTCTGGCTCCTCTTTCACAGAACGGAGATCGTTTTCACTGACGTCTGCAGGACACAAAAAGACAAACACACATTTGGTTTGGTCAAGTCAAACCTCATGCGGCGACTTTGTCTTATATTGTTTCTACCGTGCTACCTTGACTTGTGCCTGCCGCATACGGAGCATGGGGGCATTTCACAAAATTACGTCCTACGATGTAAACCGTGATAAACGAGCATTTAAAAAGGAAGCACGTTGCGGCTGGTGCCCGATTTCATTCCTGACATAGTCACAGACGTTTCTGGAATATGTATTCTAATTCAACTAAGATACACCATAATATTTTAAGAGTTCACTGAATCATTTTGGAATTGCAATGATGCTTAACAGCCATAGGGTGTCAGTAATGAGTAACAAAGTAACACAAGACCTCCCACTGATACATCATGATTGTCATTTGGATAAATTACCAGGAACTATGAGTTGCGGGAGTGATGCAAACCACCTGGGTCACAGGAACTTTATTACCAGGAACTAAATGTTCCTGGACTTGTAGGTAGAAAAGGGGGTTGTGACGTTCAGCCTTTTTGAGACCATCGTAAGACAAAGATGCAGATGCATTCCTTGCAGCATGCGCTTGTTCACTGACGAGAACCGTGCAACCTTGGATGGATGCATTAAATGTATTTTAAATGTTTGGATGAGGTGAAACTACGCACGTGCACAAAACAGTGCAGGGCCACCCGAGGTTCATTGACTCTCACCCGACCAAGCCAGTAAAAAGTTCATAAATAAATAAGACCAATACGTACTTGATTTAAAAAAAAAAAAAAAAAAATAAGATTTTGTGTTTTATTCACTAAAATTGATCAACCGCCATTGACGTTTTCGCGGCAGTGTGCACATTTTTAGAGTCAGGCGGAATTGCTTCCGTAAGGAATTGCTTGAACAAAATATAAAAACCAGAAAATGTTTTGTTATTTTAAATGTAAATTTTATACTGGGAAATACATGGAGTTCACCCCCCACTATTGGTTATTCTTTGGCATATATTTTCTGCACTGATTACATTTGACATAAACAATTGCTCAGCAGACCTGCAAGTAAAAGGCAATATTTAAAGATAAAACGGCAATAACCTTGAACGATTTCCCCAAACAACTTAATGTTGTGATGCATATTTCTAATGAAAGAAAGTCGTTCTATACAAAGCAAATGAGAGTTAGACGTGTACAAACCTGCTTTGAGTGGCACAACACGAGACTGGTTGCAAACTTCGTCCACCAGTGGAAGATGTTGCTCGTTCTCTTCTTTTATTCCACAAAGTTCCTCTTTGTACTTGGGTGTCGTTCTTTCACACATTTTCAAATGATAATTCCAAAAAATCCGCACTTGATCTCTGCTTGGCGATGAGTCATGTGCCTCTTTTCGTTAGCGGCTAGCTAGCTAACAAGCTAAGCTAACTACGCCGAAAAGCATCAACGCGCGAAGATGAGGTTATCGGGACACAAAGACTTAATGAATTATGTCGTAGTCCTTTAGAGTAGCACTGGACATCATTTGAGAAAATTACAGTCAGTTCCACACAAAATCAGAAGAATTTAGCGGTGGGTGTTTTTGTTCCGGTGTGGACCTGGTCGAGGTCCTTCGGTAGCTGCGCGCTTGCTAATGACGTCATGCTTTCAGCACGTATTTTTCAAATATCTTTCTTTGCCTCTGTGTTTGTTTTTACCCCTGGCTGTTCTATTTTAATATATATATGATATAATATTTTAATTCGGTTGATAAAAAAAATGTAACAAAATAATTAAAATAACACCACAAAAGCGAGTCAGCTCCGACGTCACTTCCCCCCTATGCCCGGAGAAGCCGCTGCTGGAACAGCACTGGGACGTTTACGTTTCTGCTACCGAACTTGCAACAATGCTGCGGTTCTCTCGGGCTGCAAGATTGTATGATTGTATAATGTCGGCATATACTCGCAGTGCCTCTCAATTATTTCACGCCCGCCCCTACCAAGAAGAAAAAGATTCGCGCCCCCCCACAACCAATTTTTTTCTGTCTTTGTATATTGAGATTAGATTGTCAATAAAATATCCCTTAACTAACCTACATTGATAAGAAATATAATTTCGAGAACTATTATCGTGAGGATCTCGAAGCTCAGTACTCTGTTGTGCAAATATTGATGAGATGACAAATATTTGTCATGTCATGTCATTATCCTCACCGCTTATCCTGAACAGGGTCGCGGGAGGGTACTGGGGCTTTTCCCAGCTGACTTGGGGCGAAAGGCGCGCCAAACCCTGAACTGGTCGCCAGCCAGTCACAGGGCAGACATAGACACCGTCACTGAGAGGGAACTGAACCCACGTTGCCTGCACACAACTCAGGCGAGTGTACCACTACACGATCAGTGACATTGTGGCGGACATTAGGACCATGCCTCTCACCCAGCAGGCATCCCGTTTGGGGGCGTATTCATGTTAATGTTTGTTGGCGCGAATTTGTGATTGTGCGTTATTCTGTTGTTGGCAGTCTTGGAATAAAGACGTGTTCACAGTCAGTCGTGTGTGCTCATTTCAACTGCCACATTGGTGACCCCGACGCTGAGTATGTTTCAAGTCGTAGATGAAGAGGTGTCTTCCTCGGCCATGCCGCCCCAACTCCCTCATCTTGCAGCCGTCACCGCTACCGTGAGGCTACCGGAGTTCTGGCAGAGCGATCCGGCTTCGTGGTTCCAGCATGTGGAAGCGCTTTTCCACCTTCGTGGAATCACCTCCGATGACCCGAAGTACTACATGGTCGTGGCGTCCCTCGACCAACTGACCACACGTCGTGTTATGCAGCTATTGCGAGCACCTCCACATGGCGGGAAATACGACGCGCTCAAACAGCTTCTGCTGAGGAGGTTCTGTTTGTCGGACTCAGAGAGGGCAGATAGGCTCCTTTCCCTGCCCGGTTTGGGCGATGGCACGGCGGTGGATCTCATGGACAATATGCTGTCGCTCTTGGGTTCGGATGAGGGCGGTTTTATTTTCCCGCACATTTTCCTGCGACAGCTACCATCTCCGGTGCGCGCAGTGTTGGCTAACTCCGCTTGTCTGGCGACCGGCGATCATCGAGGTTTGGCTGAGGAAGCGGATCGAGTTCTGCTGGCTACGAGACGGTTCGCCGTGCACAGTGTGGCGGCCGATTCCACCCTTGGGACGACACCAGACGTGGATCCGTCAACGGTGGCCGCAGTGGTCGTTCGAAAGCGTCGTGAGAAGGTTCTCTGCTTCTTCCATCAGCGGTTTGGCGCCAGGGCTCGGCGTTGTGTTCCCCCCTGCACCTACGAAGCTCCGGGAAACTCCAACGCCGGCGTTCAGTAGTGGCTGTGGGCGCCGGCAAAGAGAGCGAGCTGCTTTTCCTTACAGACTCGTCCTCTGGACGACGTTTCCTGGTGGACTGCGGGTCGCAAGTCAGCCTGCTTACACCCTCCGCCGTGGACAAGGCGGGCGGCGTTTGCGGACCACCCCTGTGTGCGGCTAACGGCTCGCCCATCATCAGCTTTGGTTCCAGGTCGGTGACTCTGTGCTTCCATGGACGTGATTTCCAGTGGAACTTTCTTGTTGCCGCAATCACGGTTCCCATTATCGGCGCGGATTTTCTGTGTGCATATGGACTGCTCGTTGATGTCGCAAACCGCCGTTTGATTGACGCTGTTTCTTTTGCTACTTTTCCGTGTGAGGCTGGGGGACTCGGGCCATTAACGCATGCGAATTATTTGGCATCGGGTGACATTTATCAGCGCCTGCTGACAGACTTTCCCTCCCTAACGACTCCAGCCTTTTCCACCGCATGCACTAAACACGGGGTGGAGCATTTCATACCCACGGTCGGCCCGCCTGTTTTTGCTCGCGCGCGTCGCCTTGACGCGGCCAAATTGGCGATAGCAAAAGGGGAGTTTGCTACAATGGAGCGTTTGGGGATTGTGAGGCGTTCTAACAGTCCGTGGGCCTCGCCTTTACACATGGTGCCTAAAAGGGATGGTTCCTGGCGGCCTTGTGGTGATTTTCGTCGCCTTAACAATGTGACTACGCATGACCGTTACCCCATTCCACACATTCAAGACTTTTCCACCCGTTTGGCGGGCACCACCATTTTTTCAAAAGTGGATTTGGTCCGTGGTTACCACCAGGTGCCTGTGCAGGCGGAAGATGTGCCCAAAACCGCGGTGATAACCCCGTTCGGTCTTTTTGAATTCTTGCGCATGCCTTTTGGACTGAAGGGGGCAGCACAGACTTTTCAAAGATTGATGGACTCTGTGTTGCGCAACCTCGACTTTGTGTTTGTTTATCTTGACGATATTCTGGTGGCCAGTCCTTCACCAGAGGAACATCTGTCGCACTTAACAGAGGTTTTCAAGCGTCTTGATTCGCATGGTCTGATCGTTAACCCAGCGAAATGTCAATTTGGTCTGGCTGAGATTGATTTCTTAGGCCACCGGATTTCAGCACAGGGCGCGGTCCCCTTGCCCGCCAAGGTGAAGGCAGTGGTGGATTTCCCCCGCCCGGCCTCAATTAAGGCGCTGCAGGAGTTTTTGGGCATGGTTAATTTTTATAACCGGTTTCTCCCGCGTGCGGCCCACCTCCTGCATCCTCTTTACAATGCCTTGAAAAATAAGAAAGCTAATGATACTGTCGAGTGGTCTGCACGGCGGGAACAGGCTTTTCAACAAACTAAGGACGCCCTGGCGAGTGCGACTCTCCTGGTCCACCCGATTGCGACTGCGCAAGTTGCCTTAACTACAGATGCTTCTGATATAGCTGTTGGGGCAGTGGTTGAGCAGCTCGTGGCAAATGTGTGGCAGCCTCTTGCGTTTTTCAGTCGTAAGCTGCGGGATAACGAACGCAAGTATAGTGTTTTCGACCGAGAGTTGTTGGCTTTGTACCTTGCGACGCGCCACTTTCGTTTCCTTCTTGAAGGACGCCGTTTCACGGCTTACGTGGATCATAAGCCACTTACGTTTGCGATGTCAAAGGTTACTGAACCATGGTCGGCCCGTCAGCAGCGGCACTTGGCGGCCGTTTCAGAGTTTACGACGGACGTTCGGCACGTGGCCGGTAAGTGTAACCCTGTAGCTGATTGTTTATCGCGCGCGATCGTGTGTCCAGTCCAGCTCGGGGTTGATTTTTCGGAAATGGCTGCCGACCAGTCCGTTGATCCTGACATCCGCAACCTCAAGGCAGTGAGTATGGCTCTTAGGCTTGAGGAGGTGGTGTTGCGGGGCGGTGGCACTGCTCTCCTCTGCGATGTGTCCACGGGCCGCCCTCGTCCTGTAGTTCCGTTGGAATGGCGTCGCCGGATTTTTGATTCGATCCACTCCCTGTCACACCCTGGCGTCCGTGCATCGGTCAAGCTGGTTGGGGCAAAGTTTGTCTGGCCCGGGCTTCGTAAGGACGTCAGGATGTGGGCAGCGGCCTGTGTAGCATGTCAGCGTGCCAAAGTCCACCGACACACCAGGTCGAGCCTTGAACCTTTTCCGATTCCGGCCAGGAGGTTTGACCATGTGCATGTGGACTTGGTAGGTCCCCTTCCCCCTTCGCAAGGTTTTACTCACCTACTCACTATGGTGGACCGGACGACTAGGTGGCCAGAGGCGGTTCCTCTGTCCTCCACGACCTCGGTGGATATAGCCCGTGCGTTTCTGTCGTCCTGGGTCGCGCGTTTTGGCACGCCGTCCGATATCACCTCGGACAGGGGCCCCCAGTTTGTATCTGAGCTCTGGTCAGCCTTGGCAGTATCGTTGGGTGTGCGCGTGCACCGCACTACTGCCTACCATCCGCAGGCTAACGGTTTGTGCGAACGTTTTCACCGGTCACTTAAAGCTGCGCTGCGAGCTGCGTTATCGGACGGTAACTGGGTCGACCGTCTGCCATGGATTTTGCTCGGCTTACGTTCAGCGCCGAAGGAGGATCTTAACGCCGCTCCTGCTGAGTTGGTGCTCGGTCAGCCGCTTCGCGTACCTGGTGAATTTCTGCCAGACGGTTTGGACGCTCCGCCCTTTTCCTTTTTGTCGGGGGGGCCCCTGAGCCCTGCACCGGTTCACCACTGTGTTCCCAAGGTATTCGTGCCGTCCGCGCTTATGTCAGCCCGTTTTGTTTTTGTGCGCCACGATGCCCACCGCTCGCCCTTGCAGCCACCGTATGACGGCCCGTTTAGGGTGCTGGAGCGCGGCGATAAGAGTTTTGTGCTTGATATGGGTGGGCGAAGGGAGTGCGTCTCGGTAGATAGGCTAAAACCAGCTCATTTGGTTGCAGGCGATGTGCTGTTGCCGGCCCACGTCCCTCGCCGCGGTCGCCCTCCAAAGTCCACGCCCTCACTTCCGCGCGACGACGTTGTGTGTCGTGCTCCCGCTCCTGTCTCGCCTGACCCCCCTGCCCACCGGGTTTCAACTGCACCACTAAAGGATGGCCTGCGTAGTCGTTGTGGCAGGCCGGTGAAGCCCCCTGTGAGATTTTCGTTCTGAGCGACCTTCTGTGTGTTCGGGGGGGGCTGTGTGGCGGACATTAGGACCATGCCTCTCACCCAGCAGGCATCCCGTTTGGGGGCGTATTCATGTTAATGTTTGTTGGCGCGAATTTGTGATTGTGCGTTATTCTGTTGTTGGCAGTCTTGGAATAAAGACGTGTTCACAGTCAGTCGTGTGTGCTCATTTCAACTGCCACAATGCCATATTAAATCAGTGCAGAAAATAAATGCCAAAGAATAACCAATAGTGGGGGGTGAACTCCATGTTTTTCCCAGTATAAAATTTGAACTGATTATTTTACATTTTCAATTTTCTATTTATATCTTGTTCAAGCAATGACTTGGGGAAGGAATTCTACCTGACTCTAAAAAATGTGCACACTGTGGCGAAAACATCTATGGAGGTTGATGAATTTTAGTGAATAAAAAACAAAATGTTAAGTTAAAAAAAAAAGTACGTATTGGTCTTTTTTTTATTTATGAACTTTGTACTGTCTTGGTCGGGTGAGAGTCAATGAACCTCCCGTGGCTCTGCACTGTTCTGTGCACGTGTGCGTAGTTTCACCCCATCCAAACATTTAAAATACATTGAATGCATCCATTCAGGGTTGCTCGGATCTCATCAGTGAACAAGCGCATGCTGCAAGGAATGCATCTGCATCTTTGGCTTACTTTGGGCTTAAAAATGGAGAACGTCACAACCCCCTTTTCCACCAACAAGTCCAGGAACATTTAGTTCCTGGTAATAACGTTCCTGTGGCCCAGGTGGTTTGCATCACCCCCACAACTCATAGTTCCTGGTAATTTTTGCAAATGAAAATGATAACGGAACAATGGGAGTTGTTGTGTTACTTTGTTACTAATTACTGACACCCTATGACTGTTAAGCATCATTGCGGTTCCAAAATAATTCAGTGAACTCATAATATTTTGGTGTATCTTCGTCGAATTTGAATACATATTGGCTAACTTTAAAATATACAGTCATTATTCAAATATGTCAACACGAAAGTCAGAGTGAAAGTGTTGTTGCTTAATGCTTATAAGAACTTTGACTCTTCACAAACGTAATTGTGTTTTAAAATTTATTTAGAAACAGAAATTTTATAAAAATAAAAACGGTAATGTCGGAACGTACTCGCAGGATAAATGTCATTTTGGGTAAAAAAAACAAAAAACAAACGTAAATCATGCAATAAATAGCGACAATGATGCCAGGGCCCCTTTAATTCTTTTATGTATCCAGATTATAATGGAAGCAAAAAGTACCCACGATGAAACTATCCATAAATGCAAAATGAAATACTTGAAAACATATTTCGCTTGAAGGATTCCTATTTTATCAATGACATTATGTTGCGATGGCCCCCATCAATATGTTAGGGTCCCACAACAGGTGTTCCATCAGACGCACACAATAGCCTGTGTGTGCTAACTTCAGCTCGCTTCCAGAAATGTCTGTGACTATGTCAGGAATTAAATCGGGCATCAGCCGCAATGTGCTTCCTTTTTAAATCTCTAATCTCGTTGCACTCTTGAGTACAATGACAATAAAGGGATTTATAATTCTAAATGCTCCTTTATCACTGTTGTGCTGCTAGGAAAGGGAGGTTTACATTGTAGGACGTAATTTTGTGAAATGTCCCCATGGTCCGCTCCAAATCAGGGTCGCACGCATTGCTCCGTGTACGGCAGACACAAGTCAAGGTAGCACGGCAGAAACAATATAAGACAAAGTCGACGCCTGAGCTTTGACTTGACCAAACCAAATTTGTCTTTTTGTGTCCTGCAGACGTCAGTGAATACAATCTCCGTTCTGTGAAAGAGGAGCCAGACTGGACTCACATCAAAAAGGAGGAGGAGGAGGAGGAGATCAACAAGTCACCAGTGAACGTTGTCCCTATAAAGACTGAAGATGAAAACAAGGATGAGAGTGAGGACAACAGAGGGGCGGAGCCTCCAAGCAGCAGTTCAAGCCATCTCGTGACAACAGAAGTTGATGAAGACCACTGGGGGCCATCACAAGCACAAAATGAGGACACATTATCACATGATGATGATGATGATGATGGGCAAGCCAAAGGTGAAAGGGCATGTCACACTGACTCATTCACTTCAAAGCTGTCGTTAAAACCGCACACAAGAACACACAGCGGAGATAAACCTTTTTGCTGCTTGTTTTGTGGTAAAAGCTTTTCTCTAAAATCAAATTTAACAAGCCACACAAGAACACACAGTGGTGAAAAACCTTTTTCTTGCTCAGTTTGTGGAAAATGCTTCTCCCAAAAGGGAAATTTAACAGAACACACAAGAACACACACTGGAGAAAAACCTTTTTCCTGCTCAGTTTGTGGCAAAAGCTTCTCTCTAAAGTCTCATTTCGTAAAATTTGATTTTAGAGAAAAGCTTTTGCCACAAACCGAGCAGGAAAAAGGTTTTTCTCCAGTGTGTGTTCTTGTGTGAGTTGTTAAATGTGACTTTCGAGAGAAGCTCTTGGCACAAACTGAGCAGGAAAAAGGTTTTTCTCCACTGTGCTTTCTTGTGTGGATTGTTAAACCTGCCTTTTGAGAGAAGCATTTTCCACAAACTGAGCAGGAAAAAGGTTTTTCACCACTGTGTGTTTTTCTGTGCCCTTTTAAAGACAACTTTGAAGATAATGAGTCAGTGTGACATGCCTTTTCACATTTGCCTTGCCCATCATCATCATCATCATCATCATCATCATGAGCATCTGATAATGTGTCCTCATTTTGTGCTTGTGATGGCCCCCAGTGGTCTTCATCACCTTCTGTTGTCACGTGATGACTTGAGCTGCTGCTTGGAGGCTCCGCCCCTCTGTTGTCCTCACTCACATCCTTTTTTTCATCTTCAGTCTTTATAGGGACAACGTTCAGTGGTGACTTGTTGATCTCCTCCTCCTCCTCCTTTTTGATGTGAGTCCAGTCTGGCTCCTCTTTCACAGAACGGAGATCGTTTTCATTGACGTCTGTAGGACACAAAAAGACAAATTTGGTTTGGTCAAGTCAAACCTCAGGTGGCGACTTTGTCTTATATTGTTTCTACCGTGCTAAATTGACTTGTGCCTGCCGAACACGGAGCAATGCGTGGTGCGACCTCGATTTGGACCGGACCTTGGGGGCATTTCACAAAATTACGTCCTACGATGTAAACCTCCCTTTCCTAGCAGCACAGCTGTGATAAACGAGCATTTAAAAAGGAAGCACGTTGCGGCTGATGCCCAATTTCATTCCGGACAGAGTCACAGACGTTACTGGAAGCGAGCTGAAGTTAGCACACACAGGCTATTGTGTGCGTCTGATGGAACACCTGTTGTGGTACCCTAACATATTGATGCAGACCGCTGGGGGCCATCACAACATAATGTCATTGATAAAATAGGAATCCTTCAAGTAAAATATGTTTACAAGTATTTCCTTTTGCATTTAGCGATAGAACAAAATGTTCCTGGGCTTGTTGGTACAGAAGGGGGTTGTGACGTTCTCCCTTTTTAAGCCCATAGTAAGCCAAAGATGCAGATGCATTCCTTGCAGCATGCGCTTGTTCACCGATGAGATCCGTGCAACCTTGGATGGATGCATTCAATGTATTTTAAATGTTTGGATGAGGTGAAACTACGCACGTGCACAAAACAGAGCAGGGCCACCTGTCAGGTTTAAAAAGGTCCTGACGCCTTCATTAGACTGAATTAAATGCAGAGAACCAGAGGAATAACCAGGGAAGGTTTTGTCTTTTCTCCATCGCGATGGGAGGAGAAGCCAGGAGGTGAAGTAGGCGTCTTGCCAGTTCAATCTCCCGCACTCTCACTGACTTCTTCGCCCATCCCTCTGGACTTTATTCAGAGAAAAACGAAACCTATGGAAAGTGAAACTTAAAACAAGCGTGTGGGTGTGCGCATGTGTGCTGAAGCAATGATGTGCGTGTCTGTGAGTGTGTGTGTAATTATCATTGTTACAAATAGTGTATAAAAAAATGATTAAAAATACACAAACTATTTACATACTCTCACATTTCCCCCCTGTTTGTCGGATTTAAATCATGTCCATACGGCTTTAAGATGAGTGTTGGAATTTATCTTTAAATCAATGTTAGAATTTAATTTTAAACCAATGCAAACTCAAATTAATAATCTGACTCCAATTTGTGACTTTACCCAACTCTCACTCATCCAACAATATGCGCGCTCGTTCTGCAATAGAAAGGTATCAGGAAGCCGGCATTTTCACACACGAGTGGATTTATTCCTAACACACAAATCTACAACTTGAGTTTTGGTCCCTCTCAATACAGCTCTCTTTGTCTTCGCTGTTCAGCATTAATTTATAGACACAATATGCAAATGACACAGAGACAAAGGCATCCTGGCATGATTCTATTGGCTATGTGTATGCTGCAGTTAACTTTAGCTTGCTTCTCTTGGTCTTTCTTCAAGTGGTGGCCCCTCCTGCTTGTAGTTGAAGGGTCCAGTTTCTTGTCGACCCTTCCCCCTCGAGGTATCTGTCTGCGCCAGGCACCGACCTAAAACCTCCCAAACCTCACATTCTTTCACTTTCTTTTTCCAACTTCACCAGCCACACACACAGCATTCCACAGAATAACAGTGACACAAGATGCAGGACATCGAATAAAACTAGCCAGGTTTAAACTCTTCCACTCCTTTATTCCCTCTCATGACCTCAGACAACTGAGGTCATCACTCGAACCCCTCATTTTATTGTTAAACACGAGCTAAAAATAAAACAACGAAAAATTAGTAACAACTATAAATCCATAGAAGGTGAGGTAAAGCTCAATAGAAAATTAGTAAAAAATTAAAAATCAATAGAAAATTAGTAAAACTTAAAAATCAATAGAAAATGTCATTCTAGTAGAAAATCCGTAGAAAATTTCATTTCCTCCTCATGGCCTCAGGTCGCTGAGGCCATCTACACATACTCACATCCCGGACTCCCGTAGGGCCACAGCTGTCCTCCCCCCCTCCTGGGGGTCCTTCTAAGGAATCATCATGTACTGGCCACCAGGAGGGAGTGGCCCCAACGTGCGTTCAATTGTCTTAACAGTTAATGATCTGATACATGGAATACAACAACATCCACATAACACCATAATAGCGGCAAACACAGCGATAGAAATCAGTACTGATGCAATCAAGCTTTTATATTTGCCAAAGATGTTTAACCAGTCAGAGTACCAACTGGTGTCCACACCTGAGTGCTCCATCATTTTGTCACTTAACGTGCGCAGACCCTCCAATGCCTTGGTAAGGCGACCGTCAGGAGATGTTTTGTTGGGAATCAGAGTACAACACTGATCCCCAAAAATACCACACACTCCTCCTCTTTCGGCTAACACCATATCTAAGCTTATTCTGTTCTGGAATGCCATAAGAGACGTGGCAGCCAATTGCTCATGCACTGCCTGGAGTGCCGAGGTGGTGAAGTTCGCCAATCGTTGGACATTATAATCAACATAATTAATCCGGTCCACATTTTTGTTTACCGTAACAAACAGGAAAATACTCTCCCATCCTGCCGCAATTTGATCCACCAATTTATACTCGTCAGGGACCCCTCTTGGGACTCCAATTGCATCTATATATGTGGGATCTCCTGCATTCAACCATTCATGCATGTCCCTTCTCTTCCTGTTAAGGAAGGGGACTCTTCCCCATTGTCCAACACCTTCCCACTCCATTTTGGCCAGATCTAAGGCTGTCACACTAACTGGCATGATCAGCGTTACCAGGGCGCACTTACCTGAGGCATTGGTGGGAAGCCTATCGTACAGCACTTTCTCTCCACACCACAGCCAAACATCATCACGAGCGAGAGGGATTCCTACTGGCAAAGACACATTTTCATTACACCATGACTCCTGGATATTTCCAATCCCAGGACCCGTCCCATTTAACTTTTAGGCAGGTGAACTTTTGTTTTGCAACTTGGGTGTCAAAAATAGGCTCTTTCTTTCTTATTCCCACATCATTCCATGGGTGTGTCCAATTAAAATTGTACCCAAGTGTTCACCTGTGTCGGTTGTTTACATTTCAGATTTAGCAGTAGTTGTTGTGTCTGTGTCAGCGTCTTACCATCATCTCGCTCTGCTCCATACCATACCATTCCATTACATGCTCCTTTCGCTCCATCACTTCTGTCATCCCGCATCCTATGTTCAAACGCCAACATCGTCCACACAAAGCACACGCCAGCAGGTAAAATAGTCAATAAGTTAAACATTTGCATCGTCATCGTCTTTGTTCAGACTCGAAAGTGTCTGACTTTGATCCAATTCATGCCATCTACACATTCCCTCTCTTGACCTGCCCGTCCGGGCGGTCAACCTCTAAGCTCAACCTTGGAGGGCACAAATACTGGGGCCGGGCGCAACTGTGAGTTATGGTACCACTTTTGTCCTGTAGTTCCCAATTGGATGGCGTGTGAGGTTCTAGCCAGAACTCTAAACTGTCCTTACCCGCGAGATTGAGTCCACCTCCGGGAAAGCACCCGGAGGTTGATGTACGGAGTGATGTCCGACTCCAGTGATGCTGAGTTCACTGAGTTCAAATATCTAACTGTGTTCCGAGATTACAAATTAAGCCTCGAGCTAACGCTCCAATTTTGACTGTTAATTGACAAATTTTAAAGCAACACAAATGAAATGCTTAAAATAAAAAAATCCCAAAACTATAATAACGCAGATACCGAATTAAACCTCTATTTTTTCTTTTTTTTTATGGGAAGAAAAGGTGCTCTACAAGACATAGACAGCTCCAAGACCGCTGCAGTCTTCACCTCCTATTGTCTCATGATTGGCTCAATCCACCTACAGGCTGTGCCCACACTGATTCTGTCAACTGGGGGAGGGTGTAGAGACAGTAAAAACAATCGCGGAGCTGTGGAGCCGAGCCCCAAATCAGTCGGGCCCTGGGTCCACAACACCTCTAGCAGAGACACACACAGAACTACCATTTCCGAGCGACCCTTCCCTGGAAATTTTGAAATTTAGTAATGTCCCCAAAACCAAAGAATTTGTAGTCGGTGCTGAAATATGATCTCCCGATTGTGACGCGGAGTATTCAACAACTATGGGGTGCTCCTCTTCTGCTTAACTGCCACGCACGCCAGCCGGCCTCCTCCGGAGCTCTCGCACGGTCCCGAACGAAGCGAAATGTCGCCCCGCTAGTGCCCGGGCGGAAGTTGTTCCTCTTCGGCTTAACTGCCACGCACGCCGGCCGGAGCTCTGGTACGGTCCGAACCGCGCGAAACGTCGCCCCAAATCGTGCCCGGGGGAACGTGCTCTTCTTCGTCCACTCTCCTCTTCGCCCACGCTCTTCTTCGGCGCACGCCGGCCGTCTAACCGCTTCAGCGCCCCCTTGTGCCGCTCGGCGAAACTACAATGCCCCCGAATATTTTTTAGACCCGCGAAGCACTGAACCCGCGAAAGGTGAACCGCGAAGTAGCGGGGGTTCACTGTATTCTCTTTGTTGACGGGTCATCTAAGAAAAACTAATTTGGGAAAACACAAACAGGTTATGCAGTGGTTACATTAGACACTGTTAAAATCGGAACCACTTCCTTCTCATTACTCAGCCCAAACTGCCGAGTTAGTAGCTCTAACTGAGGCATGTAAGTTAATGACTGGTAAAATAGTGACAATCTATACCGACAGTCAATATACTTTTTCGACATGTCATGTATTTGCGCAATATTGGAAAAATAGAGGGATGATAACATCTACTGGAAAACCCGTAACACATGCTGAACTCCTATCTAAATTGTTATATGCTGTTCAATTAACAAACCAAATTCCAATATGTAAATGTTCCGTACACACTGCAGGTACTGATGACATTACTTTCGGAAATTCGCAGATAAAACAGCAAAAGAAGCAGCTACTAAATCATTTATGGGTGTGGCTGAGTGTGCGCCACTAGATAATATTCTGCGAGACAATATCCTCATGGACATGCAGCAGCAAAGTCCTATGCAAGAGCAAAAATTATGGCTAAATAAAGGAGCTACTTTGACTAATGGCATATATGTCAGTTCAGATAAAAAACCAATTCTTCCAAGAAATCATTTTTGGTGGGCTGCTATATTGACACATGGTGTGTCACATGTGTCAACCGGAGGGATGGTAGGACAGATAAACCAATTTTATACAACATATGGCTTTAATTTATTCTCAAAAAATTTTTGCAGAGCCTGCATGATCTGTGCACGACACAATTCTCAGGGAAATATCCGCCCAAAACGAGGACAGTTTCCCCAAGCAACATATCCTTTCCAACGAATCCACATGGATTTTATTGAACTGAGTAAAAGCGAAGGAAAAAAATATTGTCTTGTTATAATTGACGTATACTCAAAATGGGTAGAAATATTTCCGGCAAAACAACAAGATGCACTGATAGTTGCGAAATAATTATGTAAAGATATAATACCAAGATATGGCATACCCGAAACCATTTATAGTGATAATGGAACACACTTTGTAAATACAATCATAAATAGAATAAGTCAAAGGTTTCACATAGCCTTAAAACACAATTGTTCAATGTATGGAAGAAACTAAACGTCCTTGGACTCAATGTATTGACCTTGTAAAATTACAAATTAATATTACAAGCACCACAGGACTAACACCTGATGAAATTCATTTTGTCAGACCATATAGATTACCTTACTTTTCCACACAGTGGGAAATCGATAATGAAGCCAAACTAGCTGATTACATGCGGAAAACTTTGGAGAAAACAAATGAATTGACATTGCCGGAAAGCGATTGTGCTTCTCCCCAACAGGACGAGCAGGTCGTTCCGGGAGACTGGGTTCTGATCCGGAGCCCAAAAAGGAAACACTGGAATTCTCAGAAGTAGGAAGGCCCTCACCAAGTTCTGCTGACCACACCAACAGCAGTAAAAATTGCAGCATGAAACACCTGGATCCACCTTGCGCATTTTTGTTCGTCATGACATGCAATGATTTTTTTTTTTTAAATAACTTGAGGTCATTCATCCAACTGTTTATGTGGGGCTTGCCTTGAGGTATTTACCTCAATGGATAAAATTTTTGCAAGTGAAATTAAATTGTTCCCAAAAAGTAAAAAAATACTTCAACTCTAGTGGACGACATCCTCACATTGTTCTTTTTTTCTCTCTCTCCTAATTTTTGTTAATCAACGATGCAGTTTTTGTATTCGATATGTTGTTTGCGTATCGATATTTTCAAATTTATTTTTTAAAAAAAGTACCATGGCGCCATCTAACGACGAAGACGCAAATACACAACTCCGAGTGGTGACGTTTGCTTATCAAAAATAAATAAAACAAACAAACAAACAAAAACGTTTATAGAAGCATATAGAACTCAAGGGACAATATTATTGAACCAAACAATGATATTTGAAAACAAAAAAAATTGAATTATTACAAAAACAATAAGAGCAGCATGTTAGAATGCAGGAGACCCTTCTATCGACTGTGTTTGAGTCTTCCCGGACGTCGTACTGTTGTAAAATGCGATTGGACAGTAAACAGCCAATCAGAATCAGCCCTATTGTCCGACTCCTGATTGGTTAATAATTGTGGGACAGTTGACACGTCTGCATCGTAAACGTAAAGCTGCGTTTTGTACAGTAGAGGAGAGAAACCGGAAGATTTGCTCTTTTTGTGGAACCCACGCAGAGACAGTTCAACACCCGTTTTGGATCGGCTCATACTCAAGGACATTTTGGAAGGACTAAAATAAATTTGTCAGTTTATTTCTTTATAAAGACTTTTCTTTAAAGTGGGAAAAAGTTGTTTTCTGTTTCTTTTAGAAAAGTGGTGCCGAAGATGCTTTTTTCATAATTTATTTGCTCATACTTAGGGCTAGGTTTTTATTCATAAATGTAAGTTTGGCAATCAGAAACCGACCTTTTCAAATTTTCACACTGACACTGTTTTCGATATTAGACTTTGATATGACTCCACTAACACAAAGGCTCAGAAAAAAGGCCAGTTGAACAAGTGATTTTATTGATGACTGTGGAAGGTACCGATTTCATCAGCACAGTTTCTTCTCACACATTTTCCATTAGGTACGATTAAAAAGACAACTGAAAAGCATAATGTTAACAAATGTTGTTCTAGGTAAAGGTAATTAATTTCATTGCTAATGTTTGATATTAAAAACAAAAAAACTCATCATCACTCAGACACAATGGTTCTTCTGGCACTGATCACATTGGCTTAATGTCAATAAAAAAGCTTTGCAAAATTCAATTTATCATATTTTATTCAAAATCACATTTACATCTTACCACAAAGAGTCAGTTCCTTCCGGCTTTTTTTTTAAGCTTCAAGGATTGCTGCAATTTTCACCAGCACAATTGTGAGTCTCAGCACCGTTTTTAGAAAAGAATTTTTTTGCACAAACGCTGCAACTGAATGGCTTGTGTAAAATATTTGCTTGTAGGACTGATTTTCAGGAGTTGATAACCGCTGCAGTATGTCCAGTTAGAACACAATATTGTCCAGATGAGGAATAATCAAACCAGTTTGGTCCATGTAATCTTTAATTTGTTTCGATATGGATGTGTGTGTGTGTGGTTTCTGTAGAACAAAATAAAAAGAAAACATGAGGGAATACAATGGAAAACCTCATCAACACAATACTAATTTGCCGTAGTCATAACCATAACAAATCAACAAAACAGCACAAACAACATTAACTGAAATGCCCACAAACAAATCGCGTTCCCACAAAAAAGGATATTTTATGTTGGGTCACTTACATGCTAATGCACGCACACCTTGTGGTTGGATGGCTTCGGAGAGAATGACTGTACATCCCTTGTCTGTTACCTTTCGTGGGTCCTAAAATAGGTGGCTAAAAACATGCCCATCTAAAATTCAATTGTATGAACAGGCCAGCCACCAGAGGGTGCTACAACGGCATACTACAAAACAACCTGACCTTTTTAACAGCCGCCCCCAAATCTGAGAAGCAGATTTGTATCCCTTGAAGCCAGTTAATTGTCTTCTTCTGGTGGAAAGGCGGGCAACTTTATGAGGCGAGACATCAGTCTTACGAAAATTTTGTCATTCACGCGAACCTCTGCCGGTCGGATCCTATTGTCTCTTCCCTGTATAGTAGTCTTAACTATTCCGACAAGCCAAAGGGCTCTCGGAGACTGTGGGTCCACCAACATCATCACAGCTCCGACCCTGAGGTCATCCTTGTCCTCTGTCCATTTGTTACGAGTTTGTAAGGCGGGCAGGTGATTTTGTGTGAAGCATTTCCAAAACTGGTCATCGAGAATTTGATTATGTCTCCAACGCTTCCTGCTCAGAAGATCGGATTCGGGGTACACCACCTGTGGCAGAGATGAATCATGCCGCCCCGTCAAGAGTGTATTTGGTGTAATGGGATCGGGATCTGCGATGTCAGATGGGTCATGATGGGTTTGAGTGACCCAAAGTTTTGTACTTTCCGATGTGCACTCAACGGAAAGGTGTTCAAGCGTTTCTAGGTGACTGGTTGCCCACTGCCTGAGTTCAAATCCACCTTCTGCCAGCAAATCTCGTAGTTTGTTGGCTAGTGACTTAGCTTTCTCGACTGATGGTAAACTTTTCAGCTAATTGTCTTCGTAGAAACAACGCTCAATTACCGCACGCACATCTTCATTAGGTTGACTGTTATTTGTCACGTGCATTTGCAAAGCAAACATAGCACAGCAAGGGCTTGAGACGGTTCCGAACGACAGAACTAACCACTGGTACACTTCAGGGGGTTCAGTCACTGTGTTCCGCCAGAGAAATCTCAGGTATGACTGATCTTCGGGAAGGAGATGTATCTGGTGGGACATTCCCTTTATGTCGCTGCTAATGGCCACCATATTCTCTCTGAACCGCAACAAGATCCCCAAAAGACTTGAGGTGAGTCTGGTGCCGGGCAGCAGATGTTCATTAGGTGATAGTCCTTTATACTTGAATGAACAGTTAAACACAATTCGGTTTTTGTCATTGTGCATTACCGTGTGATGGGGAATGTACCAACCTTCGCTGGAATCGACTTCGTCAGGTGTGATTTTCTTGATGTATCCCAAGGTGAGTAGCTTGTTGATCTCGTTTTTATAAGCTATCAACTTACTATTATCCTTTGTTAACCTTTTTTCCATACTGCGTGAATGGGGTAGAACAGCTTCTTTGGGTGCGACCAGCTGTGGCAGATTCTTTCTCCACAACAAGGGTGGGGCATATCTGGAGGCATCATTTACGTCAACCTTGACAGGTTTTTGGGATAACGTCTCGAGTGCTTCAGTGTCCTCCCTCGATCTGGTAACCACCCTCTCACTTCGATAAGGCAAGATGTCCAACTGCCATAAACGTTCGACATGAGTAAGAAGATTGGGTTGGGGTGGCTGAGTGGAGGTGAAATGGCATTGCGCGGAGTGGGGGGAATGCTTCAGGTACCTGGAAGGACCTTGCAGGGTCCAGCCCATCGCTGTCTTGATTGCAGCTGGACCGTCAAGTGGTCCGCGCCGGACACGCTCTGTTGGTAGGATGAGGTGTGGATGGTCCGACCCTATTAGGAGCAGTGGTTGTGCATTATATATTTCAGGGATTGGCAACTCTCTCAGGTGGTCATATTTCGTCTTGAGGGCGGCTACTGGGTAGGAATGACTTCCTAGAGCTAGCTCTTTAGCTGTAAAGGCATCTTGTATTTGGTATTTATAATTGGGATTGGTCGCTGAGGACACGGTGAATGACACAGAGGCACCATGAATGATACAGACATCTTGCCGTACAGTGCGCAGGTGTAAGTCCTCCGGGCTCCCCAGGATACCTAATGCTTGAGCTGCCTCGTGAAGTAGAAAAGAACGCTCCGATCCATCATCGAGCACAGCATGGGTGTCGAGTGATGCATCTCCATGTCTCAGGGTGACAGGAATAATTTTGAGCAGCACTTTATTGTGTCCAATTGGTCTGTCCACATAGAGTGTTTCGGCGGTAGAATTTATTGCACGGGGGCTGTCGGCCATGATCGGATGGATGGATGTGGTAGTGGGAAATTCACCGGCATTTACCTCATGAAGCACTTCCAAGTGTTTCCCTTTGCATTTATTACATCTTGCCTTTAAAGTGCATTGTGATGAGAAATGGTTACGCCCACATCTCCAGCACCTCTTGTATGTCTTAATCCAGTTATTAATTTGCTCTTTTGTGAGAATCTTAAAGTTTGTACACTGGTTGAGATAGTGTTGAGTGGTGTTACAGAATGGGCAGAATTTCTTTGGTTCTATTGTAGTTTCTTCGGGTTCGCATGTAACTGTTGTGCTTTCTATTTGATTATGATCACTACCAAGGAGAACAAATGTACCTCTAGGCCTAACCCCTTGTGCTTGCTCTTTCTTGGTGAAAGGGCGGTCTCTGCTGGCGGTTTGGGGGGACTGCATACTATCATCTTGTACCCTGACTTCGTATTCGAGCCAATCTGATAAGTGTACTAAGGTAGGGATGGGGGTTCTAAGAGGGTTAATATGTCTCTTGAAATCTGCTCTGAGATGATGCGGCAACTTAGTTAATACTCGGGTGACATGTGATCCACATTTTAGCTCCGTTTGGCCTATGTCACCCAACTGGTCCAGCATTCCTACTAGGGCCCGAACCTTTAGAGCAAACTTTCTGAATGATTTTATGTCACCGCTCTTGATGTTCGGTTCATCCATAAGCTGGGCGATACGCTTCAGTGCTAACTGATGGGGCTGACCATATTGTTCATTAAGAGCATCCATAGTGTCACTGTATGGATAACGACTGCTACAGTACGAATCGGCTATAAGTAGTGCCTCCTCTAGCCTGAGATGATCTAGTAAAATCTGGTATTTAAATTGTTCTGTCGCATCCCGTGGCAGGAGATTATCGAGTGCGACCCTAAGACGTGTGAACTCTCGTGGGTCTTCATTTACAAAATGGGGAATAGTAGGAGTTGGCCCTCGATATGTTGGTTCACCACGAGGTGGTGAAAATGTACGTTGGCGTGTATTGTATCTAGGGGGGTCATATCTGTTCTCTGGACTATCACTTTGTGGGTTGTAGCTTGAATCAATGTAGGTGGACATGATTCGTCTTTGATCGCCTGACTCATAGTGATGCTGGTGGTGAGAATAATACTGTCTATTACGCTGCTGGGTGAGTTCATGACGGCATTCACGTAGATTCTGAGACTCATGGTCACGCTGGCAATGGTGTGAAATTGAAAGTTCACGACGGTGATAGTGAGGACTTGCAGACTCACGAAGATGTTGACGCGAACTTGAAGCTTCACTACGGTGGCTGCGCGGACTTGGAGGCTCGCGACGACGATGATGTGGACGACGGTGCTGACGTGGACTTGAAGACTCACAACGAGGTTGATGAGGGCGACGACGTGGACTTGGAGACTCACGACGGCGTGGACTTGGAGACTCACGACGACATGGACTTGGAGACTCACGAAGGCGTGGACGCGGAGACTCACGACGGCGTGGACGCGGAGACTCACGGCGGCGTCGACACGGAGACTCACGACGCTGCTGACGTGGACGTGGGGACTCGCGACGATGTTGATGAGCACGGTGACGTGGGCTTGGAGACTTACACCGACGTTGGCGTGGACTTGGAGAGTCACGACGGTGCTGTTGTGCCCTTGAAGACTCACGATGACGATGATGATGTGGGCTTGAAGACTCACGACGGCGTTGGCGTGGACTTGAAGACTCACGGCGGTGTTGCTGATGAAGATGACGTGGACTTGGAGGTTCACGACGGTGTGGATGAGGACGATGACGTGGACTTGAAGACTTACGACGACGTGGACTTGGAGACTCACGACGATGCTGACGTGGGCTTGAAGACTCACGACGATGCTGACATGGACTTGTGGACTCACAACGATGCTGATGTGGACTTGGAGACTCACGGCGATGCTGACGTGGACTTGAGGACTCACGACGATGCTGACGTGGACTTGAAGACTTACGACGACGTGGACTTGGAGACTCACAACGATGCTGATGTGGACTTGGAGACTCACGACGATGCTGACGTGGACTTGAAGACTCACGACGATGCTGACGTGGACTTGAAGACTCACGACAATGCTGACGTGGACTTGTGGACTCACAACGATGCTGATGTGGACTTGAAGATTCACGACGATGCTGACGTGGACTTGGAGACTCACGACGATGCTGACGTGGACTTGTGGACTCACAACGATGCTGATGTGGACTTGAAGACTCACGATGATGTTGACGTGGACTTGGAGACTCACGACGATGCTGACGTGGACTTGAAGACTCACGACGATGCTGACGTGGACTTGGAGACTCACGACGATGCTGACGTGGACTTGAAGACTCACGACGATGCTGACGTGGACTTGAAGACTCACGACGGCGTTGGCGTGGACTTGAAGACTCACGACGGTGTTGCTGATGAAGATGACGTGGACTTGGAGGTTCACGACGTTGCTGACGTGGACTTGAGGACTCACGACGGCGTGGACTTGGAGACTCACGACGATGCTGACGTGGACTTGAAGACTCACGACGACATTGGCGTGATGACTCTTTATTTCTAAGACTGTTTTCACCACTCATTTGTACTGCTTCTTGATTCTTTGGTGGTTGTATTGACTGATCGTATGTCAAACAGGAGATTATGGTCTCTTCCGCTGGACTGTCTTCAGAAAATTCTTGTTCATTTACAGATTCCATTAGTTGAGTATGTTCAGAGTCATTCTCGTGATGTTCAGTTGTAACATCATAGTCTTTTAAGTAGTGTGGAGGGTGAGTTAAACGTTTAGGTCTGGTTTGTGCTTCTTCCTGAGAGGACATCGTTGTCTGCAGTAATTATCGAATCCGGCTCGAAGGACCATGTAAAATATTTGCTTGTAGGACTGATTTTCAGGAGTTGATAACCGCTGCAGTATGTCCAGTTAGAACACAATATTGTCCAGATGAGGAATAATCAAACCAGTTTGGTCCATGTAAACTTTAATTTGTTTCGATATGGATGTGTGTATGTGTGTGTGGTTTATGCTAATGCACGCAAACCTTGTGGTTGGATGGCTTCGGAGAGAATGACTGTACATCCCTTGTCTGTTACCTTTCGTGGGTCCTAAAATAGGTGGCTAAAAACATGCCCATCTAAAATTCAATTGTATGAACAGGCGAGCCACCAGAGGGTGCTACAACGGCATACTACAAAACAACCTGACCTTTTTAACAGTAACGCTCCTTAATCCAATCCCACATTTTCATTTTCTGATGTCGTGCAAAATGATGTAAAAAAAATGTGTTCTCCTGAGACTGATTAGCATTTTTTCATTGATGGACTGTTTCACATGATGTCCGTAACCGGAAGGACACGCCCTAAGGACGGCCAACTGGAACAGCTGCGGAATTACGACATTATTGGATGGGTCACTGCCGGAAGTCTCACTCCATTCACGTCTCGCCCTGGCCACATAGACCAGGCCTGTCTCCTCCGCTCCCCACCTGAAAGATACAGCAACATCGGCCCCAACGGGGCCAGAAATATCTGATGCACGGCACGGCCAATCTCACCTGAGGTGTCCCCATTCAGCCGGTGACCGTCATGCTGGTCTGTAGGTCTGGCCTCGGCCTCAAGTAAGGACAGTTCCTGACAAGTAAATTTTGTCCCGCATGTAACTCTGTAATCTCCTCTACGAAGAACCTACCCTTGCGTTAAGTGAGTATTTTTCATAGAAACAGCGCCACCGCCCCCTTAACTGAAATTAACCTCAAGTATCACCGCTGTGGTGCCGTATATTATGGAAAAGTCTTAACAATACAACAAAATTCTGCTCTATCCTGGACTAGGTGTGTGTTATCTATTCGTGCACCCAATGTGAATATTAAAACTGCGGAGCACATGAGCAGGCTAAAGCAACAACTATATCTTAATCTGTTTTCATGGAACCTAACTTAGAATATCTTATATCTCCCTCCTTGTTGAGGAGAAACTCCGGGATGGGCGTGATGAGACGCTATTTGAAGCGTTCTCCGGCCTTGTGGTCACACAGGTCACATGTCACCTCAAACCTGTGGAGAGAACTGGAGGAGTGGCACTTGCCAGTGAGAAGGGGTAAATTACCTCCCTTCTGAAAATTTCAGTTTTGCATAAATTTTGTGTAATAATGTCAATCAATCATTCACTTGATGCTTGAATTTGATTAGTCCAATCTGTCTCCAATAACAATTTGAAAATCAGTACTTGGGAGTGCAATAGGGATTCAGGTTGATCAGACCTGTCCGCCGATTGCATCCTACGTGCTGTTAGGGCTTGCCGGTGCCCTCAATCAGGTTTCTTTCCTGAGGCCCGTCCCTTAAACATTCACTCAAAAACCACGTAGACATACAAACACTTTTTCTGTCAGACTTTCATTTACCAAAAAGATACTTTCCAATTCCACACAGAGACCCCTCCCTCGGCGCTAATTTAGCCTCAATTTAGCCAGCGTATGCCAAAGTTTACCACTGTGCGTTTGTGGATTTTCCCATTCAGTCTCCGTGAAATCGTTTCTCCTGTTCCTCCTGGACGTAGCTGATGATCCTGCACCTGTGACGTCAAACAGCTCATAGATGCGGATGTTAGCATTCTGGTATTTCTGGAATGCTGTCTTGTCCCTTAAAAGTTGTCATGTCAGGGCTGGTGTCGCATAGTCATAAAACATCTGTCGTCCACCTTTGTTACATTTGATACACATCAGTTAATAAATCAGCTGCCGAACTATTTAATCCAACTTTATACTTGGCAAACCTCTCATCAATTGCTAGACATCTCCTGTTCTAAAGATTTTCTTTAAACATGATCATAAAATGTTTCAATTAAAACCTATCCCCAAAACCTAATCCCTTTGCGTCATGGTCCTTTTTGTCCTGTCATGTTTTTGTTTTGTGTTTGCCCAGCTGGAGTGGGGGCGTTTCCTTCCAGCGCTTGTTCCTGTTCATGTCGTCATGGCTGGAGAGACGCGGCCAAAAGACGCGCCGTATCAAAGGGCGCAGTCCCAGGTGAGGGTGCTATTTCTGTATTTGATACATAGATAGAACGCACCGTATCATTGGGCGCAAACAGAACCAAGCAACCGAGCAGTCGCGCTAGCTGCTCAGTCGCGCTAGCGTGTTTTTAAAATGGCAGCGGGAGTTCAGTGGTATTTTATTTTAGCTTTTAACAACGTGCTGAAGTTGTCCTTATCCAAA
Source organism: Idiotropiscis lumnitzeri (assembly GCF_059441095.1). Lineage (NCBI taxonomy): Eukaryota > Metazoa > Chordata > Actinopteri > Syngnathiformes > Syngnathidae > Idiotropiscis > Idiotropiscis lumnitzeri. Next base: position 13,402,352 of record NC_142392.1, read on the forward strand.
AATGCACCAAGTCCATTTCTTCTCTATCAAAGATAAACAGAGGGACAGTTCTCCACTAAACACGAGAGTCATTATCAGTCTGCCTCGCCGTCTCGCTGCGGCGCAGCCCCTCAGATGGGATGCTGACACAATGCCGGCGTGAGCAAGTCACTAATCAACAAACGATGTGCGGTCACGGAGTTACATTAAAACTAAAACTATCACCCCAAATCAACTGAATAGCATAATAGTGTAGGCCCAGCAAAATTACACCTCCCAGATTACCATACAATACCTTAGTTAACATGCATGCACACTAAAACAGAAGATAGCACGGCTAGCGTGGCTAGCTGTTTTTAAAAAGGCAACAGGAGCAAAACTGAGTTTGGTTGTATTTTATTTAACAAGGTACTCACATTAATATTGATCAGTCATCCACAAATCCTTCAAAATCATCGTCTTCCGTATCAGATACAAACAGTTGGGCAAGTTCTCCCACAAACACGCCAGGTTCCCTCTCGTCATTGTCCGATTCTGTGTCGCTGCTGAGCGGCTCCTCGGATGTAATGACGGCTTTCGCGAAAGCTCTTACAATAGAGCTAGCAGACACGTTCGTCCAAGCACCTACAATCCACTCGCAAATTGTGGCATAACTTGCTCTTCGCTGTCTCCCAGTCTTTGTGAAGCTGTGTTCGCCCTCCGCCATCCATCGCTCCCACGCAGCACGCAACTTCACTTTGAACGCCCTGTTTATACTAATGTCGAGTGGTTGGAGTTCCTTTGTCAAGCCTCCCGGGATGATGGCAAGCTCTGAGTTCATATGCGTGACTTGGTTTTTCACAGCGGCTGTCAGATGGGTACGCATGGAGTCACAGACCAACAGCGACGGTGACGCGTGGAAAAAACCACCGGGTCTCTTTACGTACACCTCACTCAGCCCCTCTCTCATTTTGTCCTCGTCCATCCAGCCCTTTTGATTGGCCTTGATGATAACGCCGGCAGGAAACTTCTCTTTAGGCAGCGTCTTCCGCTTAAAAATCGCCATAGGTGGCAATTTTTGTCCGTTAGCATGGCAAGCTAGCACAACAGTAAAAGCCGACTTCTCGTGTCCCGTTGTGCGGATTGCTACCGTGCTGACCCCCTTCTTCTCCACAGTGCGGCTCGCCGGGATGTCGAAAGTTAGCGGCACCTCGTCCATGTTGGTGATGTGGCTGGGCTGGATACGTTTGTCGGTAATCTTTTTGCTGCAGTAAGAGCGGAAGGCGACCATCTTCTCCTATAATCCTCTGGGAGTTGCTGCGCGACGGTCGTCTTTGCCCGGATGGATAGATGGCGCCGTTTCATAAAACGAAAATACCAAGACGCCCCTCCTTGGAAATGTTCGATGTTCAATTCGCCAGCAAGCGTTACTGCCTTCTGTCGAATGGTGATGGTAGATACGCTTCTCCCAGCTGTTCTGTGAGCAGCAATCCATTGCTCGAGCTGGTCTTCCAACACGGGCCATCTTGCCTTGCTTCCACGAAAACTCAGTGTAGTTTTCTTGACTCTGTCTTCCTGCTTCCTCGTCTTGCGAACCATGGATTCGTTGATTTTTAATTCCCTCGCAGCTGCTCGATTCCCATGAACATTTGCGTAGCTGATAGCTTGTAGCTTGAACTGTGCTTCATAAGAGTGTGTCTTCATTGATGCCATTTTTGCTGATTAATTGCCTGAGCAACGTGTTGCACCTGGTATACAAAGAGGCATCGGGGCTGCTTTGCACTGGGGGGGTGCCTTTGCATTGTCATTCACGCCCATCTCCCCTCTCATATCCGCCTGTTGTCGTTCACGCCCATCGTTCCCCTCTCACACCCCCTGCTGTCGTTAGCCACGCCCGCCTTCTCTCTCTATATAAGCTGTGTGCATGCAGTAAATGTTCGCAGTCAGCCTAGCAGTGCACTTGTTGCACTTGGTCCACATAATGGGCGCTCCACCTCAAAAGGCGCCCTGGCTTTCTTGGACGAGTTTCAGGACTTTAAAGTGCGCCTGATGACTGCGAAAATAAGGTAATCCAATGTATAAAAAATATAATATAGCATGAAAAAAAATATTTGGTATATTTGACAAAATTATACGTTTTTTCCGAAGTGAGATCCTGCTTAGCAACAAACCCCAAACGCTTGATAGAGCTCAATCTAGAAAGTGGTTTTAGCAAGTCAGAAATTTATTCAGAAAGTGAAATATTAAATGTATGTGAGGGCATATTTGAAGAGTTTGAGTTATGTTCAATGAACCATACATATACGAGCCAGCCAAACACAGCGAGAAAACCAGCGCTGACTCCAGTCGCCATCAAGTTGCCAACTCCTGACATTCCAAAACCTTTGAGAGAAACTGAGACTATTTGCGTTTCTCTTTCTGGTTCTTTTTATAGTTCAACTTCTAGTTCTGTTTTTCACCTTTTCACACAGCGTAATGAAGGCCAGTTGATCAAGTGGAACAAGTGATTTTATTGATGATTGTGGAAGGCACCGATTTCATAAGCACCGTTTCTTCTCACAACTTTTCCATTAAGTACGATTAAAAAGAAAACTGAAAAGCATAATGTTAACAAATGTTGTTCCAGGCGAAGGCAATTAATTTCATTTACATGTTTGATGTAAACACACAAAAAACTCATCATCACTCAGACACAATGGTTCTTCTGACACTGATCACATTGGCTTAATGTCAATAAAAAAGCTTTGCAAAATTCAATATAACATATTTGATTCAAAATCACATTTACATCTTACCACAAAGAGTCAGTTCCTTCAGTTTTTTGGTCTTTTTTTAAGCTTCAAGGATCGCTGCAATTCTCACCAGCACAATTGTGACTCTCAGCACCATTTTTAGAAAATAATTTTTTAGCACAAACCCTGCAACTGAATGGCTTGTCTCCAGTGTGTGTTCTTGTGTGGCTCGTTAAATACGACTTACGATAGAAACTCTTTCCACAAACTGAGCAGGAAAAGGGTTTTTCGCCACCGTGCGTTCTTGCGTGCCTTGTTAAAGTTGATTTTTGAGTGAAACTTTTCCTACAAACTGAGCAGGAAAAAGGTTTTTCTCCACTATGGGTTCTTGCGTGTTCTGTTAAATGTGCCTTTTGAGAGAAGCATTTTCCACAAACTGAGCAAGAAAAAGGTTTTTCTCCACTGTGCGTTCTTGTGTGGATTGTTATCTCAAACTTTCGAGAGAAGCTTTTGCCACAAACTGAGCAAGAAAAAGGTTTTTCTCCAGTGTGCGTTCTTGTGTGCCTTACTAAATGAGACTTTCGAGAGAAGCATTTGCCACAAACTGAGCATGAAAAGGGTTTTTCTCCACTGTGTGTTCTTGTGTGCCTTACTAGAGACTTTTGAGTGAAGCATTTACCGCAAATTGAGCAGGAAAGAGGTTTTTCTCCACTGCGTGTTCTTGTGTGGATTGTTACATCAAACTTTCGAGAGAAGCTTTTGCCACAAACTGAGCATGAAAAGGGTTTTTCTCCACTGTGTGTTCTTGTGTGCCTTACTAAATGAGACTTTTGAGTGAAGCATTTACCGCAAACTGAGCATGAAAAAGTTTTTTCTCCACTGTGTGTTCTTGTGTGCCGTTTTAAAGACAACTTTGAAGTTGATGATTTCCCACACTGAGAACATACCCAATTGTCAGTGTGACATGCCCTTTCACCTTTGCCATGCCCATCATCATCATTAGTATCATCATCATCGTCAAGAGCATCTGATAATGTGTCCTCACTATGTGCTTGTGATGGCCCCCAGTGGTCTTCATCACCTTCTGTTGTCACGTGATGACTTGAGCTGCTGCTTGTCGGCTCCGCCCCTCTGTTGTCCTCACTCTCATCCTTGTTTTCATCATCAGTCTTTATAGGGACAACGTTCACTGGTGACTTGTTGATCTCCTCCTCCTCCTCCTCCTCCTTTTTGATGTGAGTCAAGTCTGGCTCCTCTTTCACGGAACGGAGATTGTATTCACTGACGTCTGCAGGACACAAAAAGACAAATTTGGTTTGGTCAAGTCAAAGCTCAGGCGGCAACTTTGTCTTATATTGTTTCTACCGGACTACCTTGACTTGTGCCTGCCGCATACGGAGCAATGCGTGCGACCCCGATTTGGACCGGACCATGGGGGCATTTCACAAAATTACGTCCTACGATGTAAACCTCCCTTTCCTAGCAGCACAACAGTGATAAAAGAAGCATTTAAAAAGGAAGCACGCTGCGGCTAATGCCCGATTTCATTCCTGACATGGTCACAGACGTTTCCGGAAGCGAGCTGAAGTTAGCACACACAGGCTATTGTGTGCGTCTGATGGAACACCTGTTGTGGGACCCTAACATATTGATGGGGGCCATCGCAACATGTCATTAATAGAATAGAAATCCTTTTCGAGAAATATGTTTACAAGTATTTCTTTTTGCATTTCGAGATAGTTTCATCGTGGGTACTTTTTGCTTCCATTATAATCTGGATACTGTGGTAAATTTCCGCTGTTGATGTGCGGGTCTGGCTCAGCTCCCCTCCGGACAGGTCGCCAGGCAAGGTTGGTTTGGTGATGGAAAAAACTTCTGACACACACCGGTGGTTGGAAGAAGATTTTATTGATCTCAGCTGATGTCAGAAGTTCCCAAAAGAAAAAAGGTGTCCCCTTCTCGCGCCTTCCCTTCTTATAGGGAAGGCAAACAAAGGACATGAATATCTAATTTTCCCTTATTGCATATGCATTTTATCCAGCTGTCTCTTAGCTGACTCCTCAAACTGCCCCCATGGCTGCGGGGCACAGACTCCGCGAAGGTGCGACTTCCCGGCGCCAGACCCCTCTTTTGTAAACCCCCTCCCTGGGACGCAGATAACCCCTGTTCTGCTTCCTGACCCCCCGTAAATAAAGTTAAAGTCTCGTGCCTCTCAGGGCGGCAATCTACGTGTCAAAGGGGGAGTCAGGAAGCCCTGAGGGAGTTCAAAGCAACAGTTGTCATGGCCATAAAATAAGTTGTCTATGTCAGACCTTGTGAAAATACACTACAATACCAAAAAGAATTAAAGGGGCCCTGGCATCATAGTCACTATTTATTGCATGATTTACGTTTGTTTTGTTTTTTTTTCCCCAAAATGACTTTTAGCCTGCTAGTACGTTCCAACATTCCCCTTTTTACTAAAATTTCTCTTTCTAAATACAATTTAAAACAAAATTACGTTTGAAGAGACAAAATCCCTACACATAAGCATTAAGCAACAACACTTTCACTCTGACTTTCATGTTGACATATTTGAATTATGACTGTATACAGTGAACCCCCGGTTATCGCGGTTAATGGGGACCGAGACCACCCGCGAAAACTGAAAATCCGCGAAGTAGTGTCGCACCTTCAAAAAAAAAAAAAACACTGTATATAAATACTTCTATATCTATATATAAATATATATAGGTGCGAAGTAGCAGCACACCTTCCAAAATGCTTAAAAAAAAAAAAAAAAAAAATATATATATATATATATATATATATACACACACTGGTAGCGAGAGAGAGAGTGAAATTCATGTTATAACAAAAAAAATTATTATTAAAACTTATTATTTTTTTATTCCCCAGCCATTATTTTTGTATTTATTCAATTACTTCTTTTTGTATTTATTTAATTACTTCGACTTTTACCTGCTGGTACGCCGTCCGGTGTGCCCTGTGAATGTTATGATCCTCCAGCAGAGCTGGAGGATTGAACAGGACTCTCCAAACGCAGACCCGGGAAAAAAGGTGGTGATACAAAGATATTTATTATAATCACTATATAGTCAGTGTAATCAGCGCGTTTCGCAGCAGCTGACGGCATGGCGCGAGACGATCGCTGGAGGAACGCCCACACAGCTGAAAAAACAAAAACACGCGGCATGACAGGCACAGATCATGACAGTGAAATGATAGGTGGCATTCTTCATTTATTCATTCATAACTGACAGCCTCGCGCTCCGCCGGTGCCCGGGCGGAAGGTGCTCCTCTTCGGCTTACTGTGACGCGAGCATGCCCTCCTCCTCGGGAGCTTCCATTCGGTTAAACTTAGGGCCCGCTTGGCACCGCCCGTGCCCGGGGAAGGTGCTCATCTACGGCTTAACTGCCACGCACGCCGGCCGGAGCTCTGATACGGTCCGAACCGCGCGAAACGTCGCCATCAATTGTGTCCGGGGGAACCTGCTCTTCTTCGTCTACTCTCTTCTTCGTCCACTCTCCTCTTCGGCGCACGCCGGCCGTCTAACCGCTTCAGCGCCCCCTTGTGCCGCTCGGCGAAACTACAATGTCCCCGATTATTTTTTAGACCCGCGAAGCACTGAACCCGCGAAAGGTGAAACGCGAAGTAGCGGGGTTTCACTGTATTTGACAAAATGATAGTTTTTTTCCAAAGTGAGATTCTGCTAAGCAACAAACCCCAAACACTTGATAGAGCTCAACCTAGAAAGAGGTTTTAGCTAGTCAGAAATTTATTCAGAAAGCATAATATTAAATGTATGTGAGGGGATATTTGAAGAGTTCGAGTTTTGTTCAACGGACCATACATATACGAGCCAGCCAAACACAGCGAGAAAACCAGCGCTGACTCCAGTTGCCATCAAGTTGCCAACTCCTGACATTCCAAAACCTTTGAGAGAAACTGAGATGATTTGCGTTTCTCTTTCTTGTTCTTTTTATAGTTCAACTTGAAGTTCAGTTTTTCACCTTTTCACACAGCGTAATGAAGGCCAGTTGAGCAAGTGGAACAAGTGATTTTATTGATGATTGTGGAAGGCACCGATTTCATAAGCACAGTTTCTTCTCACACCTTTTCCATTAAGTATGATTAAAAAGAAAACTGAAAAGCATAATGTTAACACATGTTTTTCTTGGCAAAGGAAATTAATTTCATTTTTAATGTTTGATATAAAAAAAAAAAATCATCACTCAGACACATTGCTTCTTTTGGCACGGATCACATTGGCTTAATGTCAATAAAAAAGCTTTGCAAAATTCAATATATCATATTTTATTCAAAATCAAAATTTACATCTTACCACAAAGAGTCAGTTCCTTCAGTTTTTTGTTGTCTTTTTTTTAAGCTTCAAGGATCGCTGCAAGTCTCACCAGCACAATCGTGTCTCTTAGCACTCCATTTCGTGGAGAATTTTTTAGCACAAACGCTGCAACTGAATGGCTTGTCTCCAGTGTGTGTTCTTGTGTGGCGTCGTAAATACGACTTTTGAGAGAACCTCTTGGCACAAACTGAGCATGAAAAAGTTTTTTCTCCAGTGTGTAATCGTGTATGTGTTTTTAAATTTGTCTTAAAAGAAAAGCTTTTGCCACAAACTGAGCAAGAAAAAGGGTTTTCTCCACTGTGCGTTCTTGTGTGGATTGTTAAATCAAACTTTTGAGAGAAGCTTTTGCCACAAACTGAGCAGGAAAAAGGTTTTTCTCCACTGTGTATTCTTTTGTGGTATATTAAACCTGAATTTTGAGAGAAACTCTTGCCACAATCTGAGCAGGAAAAAGGTTTTTCTCCACTGTGTGTTCTTGCGTGGCTTGTTAACGTTGAGTTTTGAGAGAAGCTTTTACCACAAACTGAGCAGGAAAAATGTTTTTCTCCACTGTGCGTTCTTGTGTGCCTTACTAAATGAGACTTTCGAGAGACGCTTTTGCCACAAACTGAGCAAGAAAAAGGTTTTTCTCCAGTGTGTGTGTTTGTGTGGTTTGTTAAATGTGACTTTCGAGAGAAACTCTTGCCACAAACTGAGCAAGAAAAAGGTTTTTCTCCAGTGTGTGTCCTTGTGTGGTTTGTTAAATGTGACTTTTGAGAGAAGCTTTTACCACAATCTGAGCAGGAAAATGGTTTTTCTCCACTGTGTATTCTTTTGTGGTATATTAAACCTGAATTTTGAGAGAAACTCTTGCCACAATCTGAGCAGGAAAAAGGTTTTTCTCCACTGTGTGTTCTTGCGTGGCTTGTTAACGTTGAGTTTTGAGAGAAGCTTTTACCACAAACTGAGCAGGAAAAATGTTTTTCTCCACTGTGCGTTCTTGTGTGCCTTACTAAATGAGACTTTCGAGAGACGCTTTTGCCACAAACTGAGCAAGAAAAAGGTTTTTCTCCAGTGTGTGTGTTTGTGTGGTTTGTTAAATGTGACTTTCGAGAGAAACTCTTGCCACAAACTGAGCAAGAAAAAGGTTTTTCTCCAGTGTGTGTCCTTGTGTGGTTTGTTAAATGTGACTTTTGAGAGAAGCTTTTGCCACAAACTGAGCAGGAAAAAGGTTTTTCACCACTGTGTGTTTTTCTGTGCCCTTTTAAAGACAACTTTGAAGATAATGAGTCAGTGTGACATGCCCTTTCACCTTTGGCTTGCCCATCATCATCATCATCATCATCATCGTGATGAGCGTCTGATAATGTGTCCTCATTATGTGCTTGTGATGGCCCCCAGTGGTCTTCATCACCTTCTGTTGTCATGTGATGACTTGAGCTGCTGCTTGTAGGCTCCGCCCCTCTGTTGTCCTCACTCTCATCCTTGTTTTCAACTTCGGTCTTTATAGGGACAACGTTCACTGGTGACTTGTTGATCTCCTCCTCCTCCTCCTCCTTTTTGATGTGAGTCAAGTCTGGCTCCTCTTTCACAGAACGGAGATCATTTTGTCTGACGTCTGCAGGACACAAAAAGACAAATTTGGTTTGGTCAAGTCAAACCTCATGTGGCAACTTTGTCTGATATTGTTTCTACCGTGCTACCTTGACTTGTGCCTGCCGCATACAGAGCAATGTGTGCGACCCCGATTTGAACCGGACCATGGGGGCATTTCACAAAATTACGTCCTACGATGTAAACCTCCCTTTAGCAGCACAACAACAGTGATAAACGAGCATTTAAAAAGGATGCACGTTGCGGCCGATGCCCTATTTCATTCCTGACATAGTCACAGACGTATCTGGAAGCGAGCTGAAGTTAGCACACACAGGCTCTTGTGTGCGTCTGATGGAACACCTGTTGTGGTACCCAAACTTATTGATGCAGACCACTGAGGCCCATTGCAACATAATGTCATTGATAGAATAGAAATCATTCAAGTGAAATATGTTTACAAGTATTTCTTTTTGCATTTCGAGATAGTTTCATCGTGGGTATTTTTTTGCTTCCATTATAATCTGGATCCCTAAAAGAATTAAAGGGGCCCTGGAATCAGAGTCGCTATTTATGGCATGATTTACGTTTGGGGTTTTTTTTTTACCCAAAATGACATTTATTCTGCTAGTACATTCCGACATTACCCTTTTTATATTTATAAAATTTCTGTTTCTAAATAAATTTTAAAACAAATTTACGTTTGAAGAGTAAAAATCCCTACACATAAGCATTAAGCAACAACACTTTCACTCTGACTTTCATGTTGACATATTTGAATAATGACTGTATATTTTAAAGTTAACCAATATGTATTCGAATTCAACTAAGATACACCATAATATTTTAAGAGGTCACTGAATTATTTTGTACCTGCAATGATGCATAACAGCCATAGGGTGTCAGTAATGAGTAACAAAGTAACACAACACCTCCCATTGTTATGTCATCAGTCATTTGCAAAAATTACCAGGAACTATGAGTTGTGGGGGAGATGCAAACCACCTGGGCCACAGGAACTTTATTACCAGGAACTAAATATTCCTGGACTTGTTGATGGAAAAGGGGGTTGTGACGGTCCCCCTTTTTAAGCCCATAGTAAGCCAAAGATGCAGATGCATCCCTTGCAGCATGCGCTTGTTCACTGATGAGATCCGTGCAACTCTGGATGGATGCATGAAATGTATTTTAAATGTTTGGATGGGGTGAAACTACGCACATGTGCACAAATCAGTGCAGGGCCACCCGAGGTTCATTGACTCTCACCCGACGAAGCCAGTACAAAGTTAATAAATAAATAAAACCAATACGTACTTGATTTAAAAAAAATAATAATAATTTTGTGTTTTATCTGGGCCACAGGAACTTTATTACCAGGAACTAAATGTTCCTGGGCTTGTTGGTCGAAAAGGGGGTTGTGGCCTTCTCCCTTTTTAAGCCCATATGTCAGGTTCGCCAATTTGACATATCGGGTTCATAGCTGGAAGGAGAAAGACGCACAGCCCAAGTGGATACAGAGAGGTTAACAAAGTTTATTTGACAACTTTATCTCCCCCCTGTTCGTCAATGCTTTTCACACATTCCCTCTTATAACATCGGGAAATCAGATTACACTTCAAGAAATCAGATTACACTCAAGGGTGGTACAGTTCGTCTTCTCAAAAGCTGGTTTAGTCCGGTTTATCATTGGCGTGCCGCCATGGGTCGCAGCTGACTTTGTCGTCAACATCTTCTATCAGGACCCAGCACGATGCTGTTTGCGTCAGACTTTGGGGCCAACTTCTTCTTATCAGGGCTCATCACGGTGTTGTTTACTTCATCGGCACTTCTGAAGAAGTGCCACCGCCCTGCCACACTCAAACTGTAAACACTCAAGCATAGTTCACTCTATTAAACTGCAACATGTTTTATGCACTACATATTAAAATAAGCTGCGTCACGGCAAATGTATAATAACCTCTTAATATTATTCTAACACCATAGTAAGCCAAAGATGCAGATGCATTCCTTGCAGCATGCGCTTGTTCACTGATGAGATCCGTGCAACCCTGGATGGATGCATTAAATGTATTTTAAATGTTTGGATGGGGTGAAACTACGCACACGTGCATAAAACAGTGCTGGGCCACCCGAGGTTTATTGACCGAGGCAGTACAAAGATAATAAATAAATAAGACCAATACGTACTTGATTTTTTAAAATAACTTAATATTTTGTGTTTTATCCACTAAAATTGATCAACCGCCATTGATGTTTTCGCCGCAGTGTGCACATTTTTTAGAGTCAGGCAGAATTCCTTCCGTAAGGACTTGCTTGAACAAGATATAAAACCCAGAAAATGTAAAATGTTTTAACGAGCTCAAATTTTATACTGGGAAAAACATGGGGTTCACCCCCCACTATTGGTTATTCTTTGACATTTATTTTCTGCACTTTTTTCATTTGGCATAAACAAATGTTCAGCAAACCGACAAGTAAAAGGCTACATTTAAAAATAAAATGGCAATAACCGTGAACGACTTCCCCAAACAACTTAATGTTGTGGTGCATATTTCTAACGATAGAAAGTCGTTCTATACAAAGCAAATGAGAGTAAGACGTGTACAAACCTGCTTCGAGTGGCACAACACGAAGCTGCTTCCTAACTTCGCCCAGCAGTTGAAGATGTTGCTCGTTCTCTTCTTTTATTCCACAAAGTTCCTCTTTGTACTTTGGTGTCGTTCTTTGACACATTTTCAAATGATAATTCCAATAATTCCGATCTCTGCTTGACGTAGAGTCATGTGCCTCTTTTGTTAGCGGCTAGCTAGCTAACAAGCTAAGCTAACTACGCCGAAAAGCATCAACGCGCGAAGATGAGGTTATCGGGACACAAAGACTTAATGAATTATGTCGTAGTCCTTTAGAGTAGCACTGGACATCATATGAGAAAATTACAGTCAGTTCCACACTAAATCAGAAGAATTTAGCGGTGGCTGTTTTTGTTCCGGTGTGGAGGAGTCGGTGGATCTGGTCGAGGTCCTTCGGAAGCTGCGCGCTAGGTAATGACGTCATGCCTTAAGCACGTATTTTTCAAATATATTTATTTGACTCTGTGTTTGTTTTACCCCTGGCTGTTCTATTTTAATATATATTTTATATAATATTTTAATTGGGTCGATATTTTTTTTTGCAAAATAACTAAATTAACGCCACATTGGCCAGTCAGCTCATACGTCACTTCTGCCTATGCCCCGAGAAGCCGCTGCTGCTACAGCAGTGGGACGTTTCCATTTCTCCGACCGAACTTGCAACAATGCTGTGGTTCACTCGGGCTGCAAGATTGTATGAATATAATTTCTGCATATACTAGCAGTGCTTCTCAATTATTTCACGCCCACCCCTACCAAGAGGAAAAAGATTCGCTCCCCCCCACCACCAAATTTTTTTGTCTTTGTATAGTGATGTTAGCTTGTCAATAAAATATCCCTTAACGAAGCTAAATTCCTAAGAAATATGATTTTGAGAACTATTATTGTGAGGATCTCGAAACTCAGTACTCTGTTCTGCAAATATTGATGAGATGATAAATATTTACTCATACGGTTTTTGTAAAAAACCTTATTAACATCAGCAAACCAAACACAGTTATTAATACGTACATAATATAGAAAAGACAAAAAGAAGAGCCAGGGGGATTTTAAACAAAAAATATTTGTAAATAACATAAAGCAACAGCTTTAGTATGTTTACGATACGTTTTTTAAAAAAATAATTTTATGGTGACTATACGTTTTTTTAATGGTTACTGTAACAATATTATTGTTAGTTATGTTATGTTGCTTAGGGGCCGATTACAGTGACGGACGAGAGAAGGAGGAAGTGACGTTTTCTCTATGTCAACAGACTGAAGTAACGTACTGTACTGCAAAAGTTAAGAAGTTAATAAAAGTGAAGTAAGCAAGTCAATGCTTTAACCGTCCACTCTGTATGAGAAAAAGGACAGAGTGAAACATGGTGGCAGCGCGTGAGTCATAACTGGCGACGGGAAGAGAGTGTTGAAAGGATCGCTAGCTTGTTAGCACGGAAGCTAACTACGGACAGTCGCTACGATGGAAGGACTGCGACCGCCGCCGATTCTGGCTTTGGATTCAAACAATTTGACGAAGACGTGGAAAGCGTGGAAAGAGGAATTCATATTGTATGTGGACCTGACAATACCGGACTCGGAGGAATCCACGAAATGCAAGCTGTTTTATTACCTCATAGGCGAAGAAGGTAGAGAACTGTTGAACACGTTGTTGATGGATGTTGTGTCGGCAAGAACTACCGTGAGGGAGATGATGAGAAAATTCGACGAACATTGTAACCCTAAGTTAAAGGAGACTGTGGGGAGATACAGATTCTTCATGAGAGATCAGACACCGGGCGAAAATGTGGACAAGTACGTTGCTGAATTGAGAGTTTTGGCCAGCACCTGCAATTTTGAGCAGCTGAGAGACTCATTGATAAAAGATAGAATCGTGTGTGGCACAAACGACAATGCGCTGAGGGAAAGACTGCTGAGAGAAGACAATCTGACATTAGAAAAACGCATGAAGATTTGTCGAGCAACAGAGTTGTCACGAGAAAATGGTAAAACACTGCAAGGGCAGTCAGAGGAGGAAGTGCATCTACTCAAACTAGAAAAAGCAAGCAGAGGTGATGTTTGCTGTAAGTTTTGTGGCAAGAAGCATGAGTGGAATAAAAAGAAGTGCCCTGCTTTTGGAAAAAAGTGTAAAAAATGTGGGAAGGATAATCATTTTGCTGCTATGTGTAAGACAAAAAATGCACATGGTAAAAATGATAGAGCTGTGAATGCAATTCAAGAGCAAGATAAAAAAGAATATGAAGATATTATGATGATAACCCACATCGTTGAGACAAAAGAGAACGTGAACCAGATTGGAGACAGACATACTCCAGAAAAACAACTCTTTGCTGGTATGCTAATTGACACTACACAAGTTAAATTTCAAATAGACTGTGGAGCGAGCTGTAATGTCATTCCTGTGCATCACTGAAGTGAAATATGGTTTATTAATGTTGTTTTACCACATAAATGCTGCATAATAACCATTTTATACCTATATACACGCGTTAGTAGATGTCTGTGTCTATGTGTTATGAGAATGGGAATAATTGGAGGGAATTCGCACAGGGCCTAAGCACCAGGAATGTCTGACTCATGCGAAAAGGTACAGCCGATAACGAAAAAAGGGAGTATCGAAAAGGGAGTAAGGATTGGCAAAGGCCAAGGTTGTGCGAAGGGCCATGCAAACCATCAAAGCGCACTCGAGCGGGAGGGGATGGGGTGCGATATTGGCTATAAGAATGTGACGGAGGCAAAACGTAAGTGGAGTCGGCTGAGGGTTCTACGCGCGGACGCCCAGCATCGTATTTTTTGCTCGCATTACTGAGGACGCCGGGGCTCTTCGTCCTTCCAGCACACGGTAATGAGATTTATGTATTGCATGTAATCTATGAGCTGAGATACAATTGTTGCTTGCTTGCATGCTTGTACACTTTATACTGTGGGTTAAATAAAATGTGCCGCTTGTTTAACGCAGTGAAGTGTTTGTTGTCCATGTAAGTCGCCGACGATCCGCGATCCTGAAGTTAATAATAAGTCATAGCAATTGATCATGAGTTGTGACTATTATATTATTTGATACTGTAATTGATTATAAGCAGTGTCTACTCAAGGGCTCACGCTTGTCTGATTGTATATAACAGACAACTTAACCCATTGTAGCCTGGCGATTGGGTATCAGTCTCGCTACTAGTCACTCTTATTGATGCTGTAATTGATCATAAGCAGTATCAGAATTGTTTCAAAACAGGATTACAGAGTTACATGCGGGACAAAATTTACTTGTCAGGAACTGTCCTTACTTGAGGCCGAGGCCAGACCTACAGACCAGCATGATGGTCACCGGCTGAATGGGGACACCTCAGGTGAGATTGGCCGTGCCGTGCATCAGATATTTCTGGCCCTGTTGGGGCCGATGTGGCTGTGTCTTTCAGGTGAGGAAGGGGGAGACAGGCCTGGTCTATGTGGCCAGGGCGAGACGTGAATGGAGTGAGACTTCCGGCAGTGACCCATCCAATAATGTCGTCATTCCGCAGCTGTTCCAGTTGGCCGTCCTCAGGGCGTGTCCTTCCGGTTACGGACATCATGTGAAACAGTCCATCAATGACAAAATGCTAATCAGTCTCAGGAGAACACATTTTTTTTTACATCATTTTGCACGACATCAGAAAAGGAAAATGTGGGATTGGATTAAGGAGTGTTACTAAAAATTGTTGTACTTGCATGTTTAGGAGGCCAAGAGAGATAAGAAAAAAAAAAGGGGGGGGGCAGCTAATGCATGCAGCTCCCATTGCACCTGCGCCTTCCGCTTCTGCTGCTCCTAGGCAAGGTTCGGGTGACGCGGCACCACAGCAGACTGGCTGTCCGTACCCGGCCGGTCAACGAGGTCGGGATTGCGGTAACAGAGGTAGGGGTGGTTATAAACGGGGGTTGTGAGTGGGGTGTGCTCTTGCTGCGGGGTCACTGGGTGATGAGCTGTCCATACCGAGCCACTTTCTGGAATGTGCCATCCTCTGGTCCTGTGCCATTCCTGTCGCCCAGAGCTCAACCAGCGCAGGGGGCGCCACCATATCCACTCCTCCAACTACGCATGCATTGCCTCCCAACGCACTTTTGAACACCAATCCGCTGGTACCCCATTCCACAATAGGGGGCCCGCGGAGCTTCAGCGTACGAGGACTGGCAGGTCCCAGCATTCTCGGGACGGTGGATGGACAACAGTTTGTCAATGGTGCTTGATACTCGGGTGAGCTATTCCACGCTCTGTGAGCTCCTTCCGCATCTCCCAGTAAGCAACAACACTATCCTCCTTGTGGACTCTCAAGATTGCCTGAGTCACTGCCGTTGACTGAACGAACACTGCAATTCGAGTGGCATTTCCGGATGGGACTGAACTTGACTGTGCACATCCGTTGGGGGGCGCATATGTGGTGCTCTCCTCCATTCCACTGGCTGAACTGAAACATCTGAGGGCAGCTCTGAAACCTGGTTCTCCATCCTACCGCGGTGGGTATGCCCTGTTCCTGCTCTGGTCTGAATGGTTTAGCAACCCCCACCCATTCAATTCACCAATTGACACATTACATTGTACATGTGATCACACACAGGATTTGGTTTATCAAGATGCATTCATCTAAATTTAGTCAGGAGTACATCTTTCATTAAGATGAGATATTTGTTATGTCTACCGGCATTGCCTCTCATGCGTGCCATGTCCCTGAGCAGCGGAAATGCTAAGAATTTTTTACTTTCGCCGAGCCACAAATCACATTGATCGATGCGCGTCTTCATACTAAAGAGCGAGTTGTTGAATACTCTGCGTCACTATCAGGATATCATATTTCAACACCCACTACAAATTCTTCGGTTTTGGGAACGTGACTAAATTTTAAAATTTCACGAAACGGGTCACTCGGGAGAGGTAGCTTTGTGTGCGTCTCTGCCGGAGGGGTTGTGGACACGGGGCCCGACTGATTTTGGGCTCTTCTCCACAGCTCCCCCAATTGTTTTACCGTCTCTACACCCTCACCCAGTTGACAGAATCAGAGTTGGCACAGCCTGGAGGTGGAGGGAGGCATTCGGGAGACAATAGGAGGTGAAGACTGCAGCGGTTCTTGGAGCTGTCTACGTCTTGGAGAGCACCTATTCTTCCCGTAAAAAATGGTTTAATTTGGTATCTGCGTAATTCTAGGTTTGGGATTTTTATTTTATTTTTTATTTTTATCATAAATGGTTGCTATTTCATTTGGCTTGCTTTAAAGATTTGCCAAAGAACGGTCAAAATTGGAGCGTTAGCTCAGGGCTTAATTTATAATCTCTAAACAGTTAGATATTTGAACTCGGTGAACTACATTTTCTTTAATTCAGGAATAATTTGCCCATCTTGCAAAGCCAAATTATAACATTGTGCCATATTAGCTGGATATCATTCGGACATTATTGCGAACCAACACTGCTGGATTGTGGTGATTATCGGCAAAACTAAATGTATACGTTGGAAAATTGTTTCTGGGGGCACTCCCTGTGAGGATGCCACTGTCTAAATTATATTCAAAAAAAGCTTTTACAACAGTCTGGGAATTGAAATAGATATAAAATTTGGTGGGTCTACGTTAATTACAATATCTTATTCAAGTGACTGATACAAGCTTCACAAACAAGTTTAAAAAGGTGATTGAGTGCAATTAATGACGGTAGTGTTGCAATTATTTAGTTAAGAATTTTAATTGCGGGACGGCACTAGTTAATTTGCTACTTTTTGTTGTCTAATATAACTTTGATTGGGATCGACCCCACTAGGGGGTGGGGTCATAGTATATTTCTTGCCGCATGCATTTTTTGTGGCCACAGGTTGCGTTTTCATTTTCATGGTAAGATATTTTTTCGGCGGGGATTGAAGGATTGTATTACGATTACTGGCATTATTTTAAACACATACGGGACAGAATGTCGATTATTAAAGTTAGCAGGTTCATATTCACTGAATATTTTTAACATTGATGAAACAAAAAGCATTTATCAAATTGAATTAGAAGCACGGGTCACAAGAATGACTGGGATTGTAGTCATGATGTTTACTGATTATATTATTCTTATATGCTAAATTTATAGTACTTAGTTTAAATGTGTGAACTTTATTGAAATTCTTAGTCGTGAGAACAAATTTGCCTACATAGCATTTCCATGAGCTGCCCTCACATTCACAGCACTTCATGGACAAAGACGACAAAGCACATTCTCCACATTGCACTGGAGGACTCACACAGACGCTATCGCAAAAAACACATTCCGAAAGACGTAACAATTGGAGATCGGAGCACACGCACATACACACTTGAACATACACGTGCACATACACGGACACATACACGTATACCTGCATATACATGCACACCGACAAGATTACAGAGGAATGCCAGCGGGGAGAGAGACGGAGAGACTGCCCGCCGGAGAAGGCTGTGAGAGTATGTAAAAAGTTTGTGTATTTTTAATCATGTTTTTTATACACTATTTGTATCAATGATAATTACACACACACTCACAGACACGCACATCATTGCTTCAGCACAGATGCGCACACCCACACGCTTGTTTTAAGTTTCACTTTCCATAGGTTTCGTTTTTCTCTGAATAAAGTCCAGAGGGATGGGCGAAGAAGTCAGTGAGAGTGCGGGAGAGTGAACTGGCAAGACGTCTACTTCACTTCCTGGCTTCTCCTCCCATCGCGATGGAGAAAAGACAAAACCTTCCCTGGTTATTCCTCTGGTTCTCTGCATTTAATTCAGTCAGGACCTTTTAAACCTGACATTTATTGGTGCCGGTCAACCCGGGAGCCACACCCGGACGGACGAACGTCGCTGGATATTTCGGGGGCCAACGAATCTGACGTCAGCGCTTCACCATTTGAAAGCGGGTCCCTGAGCTGCGGCGCGGCCGTCCGCCCGGATGTCGGTTCCCTGTCGGACCAGGCGGATCCGGAGGAAGCCAGGTATTGTTTTTCAAATTATTTTGTGCCACCATTTTAAAATTTAAAATATTAACACAATTAGTAAGGGGTAATTTATGTGAGTAAGGAAGCGCGCGCCGGCCGTTTTGCAGTAGTTCGGTCGAAAAGAAAAGAAACTGGATCGTGCTCGTCTAAGGAGTTATAGAAAAATAATTAGGCCATAACTCATTGAGAAACTGGGTTTCTCGGGAGACTGGGTCTCCCTTACGGAAAGCACGGTTGCGTTGATTGACGGTTCTGCGGTCCGTCTGATAAAAAAAAAGAGAAGAAGAAAAAAACCGGATCGCGTTATTCAAGGAGTTACAAATAGTATTAGGCCGTAACTCATTGAGAAACTGGGTTTCTCGGGAGACTGGGTCTCCCTTACAGATAACGCGGTGGTAAAAAAAGAACGTCCTGCGGTACGTCTAAACCGGATCGTGTTGTTTAGGGAGTTACAAAAAGAAGAAATTAGGTCGTAACTCGTTCAAACCGACAGCACGGTAGAGTCTATTAGAAGTTCCTCGGTGTCGATAAATCGAGAAAGAGAAAAATAATCGCACTTGGAGGAGGTCTCCTCACAATTTCACATTGAAATTTAGGGAATAATAAGGCATTATTTTTGGTGGTTTTTATTATTTTTATTTGAATATTCTTTGTAGCCGCGCAGCTGTGTGTGTGTGTATGAGGACAAAGAGAAAAAAAAAGGTGGGGGTTTGAGAAAGAGCGTACGTGCGGGGGTGTGCGTGCGTGTGTGTGTGTGTGTGTGGGTTTGGAGAAGTAGCTGACCAGACAATAGCAAAAGAAGAGGTCTGGCTGGGCCAAGCCTGAAGGATCAGGTTTCAGGGTAGTGAGAGAAGAATTTGCAGAGAAGCTGAAGAGAAAAAAAAACCCAAAAAAAACCCGCACACACAACACCAGATGTGGAATGATCATTTTGCTGTATGCAAAGTGAGTGAATGGTATGATTGGGGATTACAAATACCATTTGGTATTTTATCCCGTATAATGCAATAAGGGTTATAAACAGGAATAGTATTTGAGGATGACAGAGAGTGTTGTTGAAGAAGGTCAAGAAAGGGGGGGGGGGTTGCAACTGCCCCCTGCATCCGGAATTACCCCCACCACCCACATTATCAGGTAACGCCACATAGAATGAGAACTAGATCAGACAGAACTGCATCGATAAGACAAAAACCCCCAATAAAAGATAGATAAACCAAAAAAGCGCTCACCTCAATGTGCTGCGTGTATAAGTGGCAGTGTGCATTTGTGGCAGAGGCTGCATTGGCCCTATAGGGCTGCACATACATAATTATGAGATATATTAGTTGAATTAAAGGACTTATTATGGGCAAAAGATAAAGATGGATTGTGTTGCTGTTATTACTAACATGTTATTGTTGTTTGTAGTTGTTCAGTGTTGAGAACTGTGTGTGTCGTTTTGTGGGCCCGTGTATATGTCTGTGTGTCTGTCTGTGTGTCTAAATGTCAGGGAGAGTGATCAAAGTGGTTGGAATTATGCTAAAAGGATTGATGAAGTAGAGATAAAATGGAATCAAGGATTAGTAACCAACAAAAGGCTACTTATGAGTGACGAGATCTTATTGAGAAAAATAATTCCCAAATTTACAAAAGAAATTAATAAAGAAGATGATTTGAGGAGATAAATTCATTTCAATTTGAAATTAAATAAAATAACTTATACAACGGGATAGGCTTAAAAGAAAAGAGAGAAATAGCCTGAAAAATAAAGAAATTGTACCCAGACGCCTAGGCTGGTTTAAAAAGATGAGTGAAGATAAGGAAGTTCATCAAAAAACAGGATCTTGATAAAATTCAGTATTTAGACTCATGGAAAGCTGAACATGGTTTTAATGGTCAGTTAAAAACACGAAAAATAGCCGCATTGCAGAAATCAATCATAGCAAAGACAAAGAAAGACCACAAAAAGATGAAGAAAAATGGCTTTGAGGAAACAGAATATTGGATGAGGGTAGCCTTAAAAAGAGAAGAGGGTGAATGACAGCTGTGTTTCAAAACCACAGCGGGCTGCAGGAAGATGGTGATGTGGATGGGGCATTTCAACAGCAGTTGAAGAATGCTTTACATGCAGGATCAAGAGAGGAAATTCATAAGTGGGTAAATAAACATTACATTTGCCTGCCAACAGGTACCCTGGAGGAGTATGTAAATCACGCCCTCCATGTTGAGAAGATAGAAAATAAAAAGAAACAGAGGTCTATAGACACTTTTTATCAGAATAAAGGTCAGAAAGTCTTTTATCAAGGTGGAAGAGGCTGAGACAAGGACGCCTTCCCACCGGAGATGATATTTTTTACAGTTGTGGCAGATCAGGACACTTTGCCAGAAACTGCCGTCAACCACACAGGAAGACCACACTAAAAGAAGGCCAGATAGCAAGAAATTGCCTTGAGAAGAAGCAGCCTTCAGCATGACTAAGATAGAAAGATTAAAGAACAGATGAGTTTTTAAATGAAGAGGTTTTCCTAAATTTACAAAAGATATTGGCTTTTGATTAAATGATTGAGCTGAAATAACCGTATTGGTAATGGGACACCAATTACCCTTTTTTATGTGACATTGGTGCAGATAGGATTGCTTATAATAAATCAATTTCAAATGATAGGGCAAGTGAGAAAGGGGCCATAGTCAGATTTGCAAGTGGAAAAATGGAACAGAGTAACAGAATTAGAACCTGTGTGGTTGAGGGACCCAGAAGGCCACTGAGTTGGTTGCATGAATTGAAATTAGTTTTATTTTTACAGATTCGAGAAATTGGTAGGTTTGAGTGGTTGTGGAAAAACTACAGTGAATTTGGAAATTAGGAGCAGACTGTGGAGAGGCTCCTGTGAGGAGGATAGAAATTAGATTTTGCTTTTTGGTGAATTGAAGAAATAAATATTTTAGATTTCATATTCCAGTTGATGATGTTTATATTAAAGTAGGCCAGAGATGCAATGAAATGCAGAAATATAAATGATACAGGAAAAATTTGGCAAGGGATATAATTTTCATTAAAGCAGAGAAGAAATTAGAAATTGCAAATAACATTGATGTGTACTTGTCCACTTTGAAGTAGAATTAACATGTTCATTTTGTGATAAGAAATTTGTGATTATGTGAAAAAGGAAAAAGAGAATTACAGGCTTTTCAAATAAAACAACCTAATTTAAATTGGCCAACTTGTAAAATGGAAAAGAAGATTCTAAATTATGCACAAAAAGCTTGAACGTGTTGAGCAGAAGAAAGGAAAAGAGAAAACATTTAAAAAAAAAGAAGGAAGCATAGAGTCTTGTGATAAACAATAACTTTTCAGGACGAAGAGAGAAGCAATAGAAGATCACATGGCGAAAGAAAAAAACTAACATAAAAAGTGTGTGTAGAAGGACTTCTACATCAACATGCGTTTTGCTTATTAGGCCGTGATACACTGACAATTGGACTTTAATATCAGAATCAATAAGCAAGGGCGAATTTAAACAAGAGTCAAAACTTTAAAAGGACGCATTGTCAGTGATAAGCGGGAAGAAAAATAGTAATAAATCTTTGCCAGACCACTTTTGTGTAGACACCTTCCTTGGGACTTTCGGAGAAAGAGCCCAACAGGCTTAGGGTGAGTTTACAAAGCATCTTAATGCACTACCAAATTATTATTATAAGCCATTTGGGCAAACAGTGACTGCAAAAAATGGCCTCATGGACTTGTGTTGCTGCAGAAACACAGGAAAGTGAATCCATTTGTATATTAGTCACAACAATTTGGATTTCGTGGCAGAGAACCACTTAAGAGTGTGATCAAGAGCTTTCACTGCTGCTTTAAGGAATGAAAAAAATGACATTCCATCACACGACATTCACATTGCACGGCGATTTAATTGTAACATTACATTAATAAGGTGCGATGCATTTAAGCCCAGCGTCATTCTTTTTCCACGCACCATTTAGAAGGCGCCACACGACTGTGGAGCCGTCCAAATTTTCACCAAACCCATGACTTGACTTTTTGACATATTTTCCTCCCGACTGGAGGAGTTAAGACGTGTAAAGACTTGAAGACCAGGTGCACCTTCCAGACTGATAAGAAAGTGTCTGAGAACCAAGGTTGTAGGAAGAAATCACGCTGACTTTTATGCGATGGGAGTATTAGTAGTGTGATACCAACAGATAACTTGTAAAAGAGAGAAATTGTTAGGATAAGCAGGAAGAGCGTAGGCGGTTGTGAGCTAATTAAAATTTGGAGTTTCCCATCTTGTATGAGCTGTATGGTTACAATGTGAACTCACAGTCAAGATAAAATGTTCTTGTGTTCTGTTGATTTTGGGCGAACGGGTGCTTTAAAAATCACAAAAGATAAAAGAAAAGTTGCGCATAAAGCACGTCTAAGTAAGTATTTGTAAATAAAAAAATTTTCTGAACAGAAAATGACACGATTACGATTGAATAAAGGCTGGAGCCAAGCCATAACCTCAGAGTCAACATAGCACAAGAGGTTTCATGAAAGCACACACACACACACACACACACACACACAGTAAATCAACTTGACAAGTTGATCTCAGGCCAGGGAAAAAGGCACCACGAATTGAACATGCATATTGGGTGGACAATGATGCAAACATTGAGTGACACACGAGCAGATAGTCGTGTGTCAACAGGGGGAAGTATGATATGAAATTGTTCCCACATACAGACTTTTCAACAAAAACAAAAAAAATTTTTTGGACACTGTTATTTGTTTGGGTTGCAATATTGTTTGACTATGATTGATATGTTTTCAAAATGGATCAAGCTGTTTCCAACAACACATGCTGATGCTAAAAACGATTGGGAAAAGTGTTGTGTAATCAAATTATCCTGACATTTGGAATTTCAAGAAGTGATTTGAAGTGAAAATGATGCATTTTGTGAATGATGTTGTAACAAGTGGGACAGTTGTTAAAAATGGACTCAAAGCGTCACTGTGCATACAGTCTGCAGGACTTGTGGAACGCACTAATGAAAAAAAAAAAAAAAAAAAAAGGAGACAATGGCCAGACTGTGTTTCAATCACAGCAATGAGGACAATGCCAGCCGAAGGAAGGACACTATCCCCTATAGACTCTCAGGTTCATCAGAACCACCAACAAAAAACATGTTTGACCGAAAAAGATGCAAAAGACGCAAATACTGGTCAAGTGTGTTCTGATTTACAGAAATCACGTCCGTGTGGGAGACCAACTCTTCTTCAAGGTGTTGAAACGACTCCGTTGGGGGGAAGTGAATGCTGAGATGGCCCTCGCCAGATGATGGCGGTGACCCCGACGCTGCAAAGGTCGCGGGGCGTGGCAGCTGGATCCACCAGTTGCAGTACAAGCTTCACCGGTTTCCAGCTAAAGGCCTAGCAACGCGAATCCCTCCCCGAGTCACAATCTCGGACCACACGCACATCAGAACCACACCACCAGCCACAGATACGAATGTTGAAGCCACAGAATAAAAAGATTAGATATGGTTTGGAAATTAATGACGTACATAAAGAAATTTGAGCCTTGATTGAAGAACATAATTGCATTTAAAGTTTTAAAAATGAAACAATTATTGATGTTATGACCACTATGAAGAATTTGAAAGACACAATATATATCGGGATAATTATGGTTTTCATTTTTTGTTATGTGTAGTCTGTTTTTGTTGCATTATTTTTATGACAAAAATGATGATTAATTGCATGTTTGTTGCCCAAAAGTAACATTACAATCTGATTGATGTTGAGTATGACAAACTCGAACTGGACAATGACGAACTCGAACTGGACACTGAAACGTAAAATGAATATGGACTTGTCGCCCAAGCCCCACACACGAAGATCCGGGAGGTAAAGACGGCTGTCTCCTCCTACAGCGAGGCAAGGGGCCTGCATCGAGTCCCCCAGGGACAAGCTCTGCGTGGAGACAGTTTTGTTATTTTTCACTAGGCACATTGAAATGTATTTTTATATGTTTTATTCCCTGATGACTCATCTTAAAGCCGTATGGACATGATTTAAATCCGACAAACAGGGGGGAAATGTGAGAGTATGTAAATAGTTTGTGTATTTTTAATCATGTTTTTTATACACTATTTGTATCAATGATAATTACACACACACTCACAGACACGCACATCATTGCTTCAGCACACATGCGCACACCCACACGCTTGTTTTAAGTTTCACTTTCCATAGGTTTCGTTTTTCTCTGAATAAAGTCCAGAGGGATGGGCGAAGGAGTCAGTGAGAGTGCGGGAGAGT
The DNA here is from genome assembly GCF_059441095.1 of Idiotropiscis lumnitzeri. Classification (NCBI taxonomy): domain Eukaryota; kingdom Metazoa; phylum Chordata; class Actinopteri; order Syngnathiformes; family Syngnathidae; genus Idiotropiscis; species Idiotropiscis lumnitzeri. Next base: position 13,426,869 of record NC_142392.1, read on the forward strand.
GAACTGGCAAGACGTCTACTTCACTTCCTGGCTTCTCCTCCCATCGCGATGGAGAAAAGACAAAACCTTCCCTGGTTATTCCTCTGGTTCTCTGCATTTAATTCAGTCTAATGAAGGCGTCAGGACCTTTTAAACCTGACATCGTGACCAACTGTTGTCGCGTGCGGACGTGCTGCGTTTTGCTCTCGCGTTTTATATAGGTGTACGAAGTGTTTTAGCCCCTAATCATGTCTCCAAAGAAAGTCAGTGCAAGCAGCAAAGGAATGGTTTCGGTGTTCGAACAATTCGCTTTTCGAACAGGGTTCAGGAACGGATTATGGTCGAGAACCGAGGTTCCACTGTGTATGTATGTATATGTATATGTATATATATGTGTGTATATATATATATATATATATATATATATATATATATATATATATATATATATATATATATATATATATATCTCTCTTTGGCTTACAATGGGCTTAAAAAGGGAGAACGTCACAACCCCCTTTTCTACCAACAAGCCCAGGAACATTTAGTTCTATCTCTAAATGCAAAAAGAAATACATAAAAACATATTTCGCTTGAAGGATTCCTATTCTATCAATGACATTATGTTGCGATGGCCCCCAGTGGTCTGCATCAATATGTTGGGGTCCCACAACAGGTGTTCCATCAGACGCACACAATAGCCTGTGTGTGCTAACTTCAGCTCGCTTCCAGAAACGTCTGTGACTATGTCAGGAATGAAATCGGGCATCAGCCGCAATGTGCTTCCTTTTTAAATGCTCGTTTATCACTGTTGTGCTGCTAAAAGGAGGTTTACATCGTAGGATATCTGTGACCATGTCAGGAATGAAATCGGGCATCAAAAGGGAGGTTTACATCGTCTGACGTAATTTTGTGAAATGTCCCCATGGTCCGGTCCAAATCGGGGTCGCACGCATTGCTCCGTATGCGGCAGGCACAAGTCAAGGTAGCACGGTAGAAACAATATAAGACAAAGTCGCCGCATGAGCTTGGACTTGATCAAACCAAATTTTTCTTTTTGTGTCCTGCAGACGTCAGTGAATACGATCTCTGTTCTGTGAAAGAGGAGCCAGACTTGACTCACATCAAAAAGGAGGAGGAGGAGGAGGAGGAGATCAACAAGTCACCAGTGAACGTTGTCCCTTTTAAGACTGAAGATGAAAACAAGGATGAGAGTGAGGACAACAGAGGGGCGGAGCCTGCAAGCAGCAGCTCAAGTCATCACGTGACAACAGAAGGTGATGAAGACCACTGGGGGCCATCACAAGCACAAAAGGAGGACATTATCACACGATGATGATGATGATGGGCAAGCCAAAGGTGAAAGGGCATGTCACACAGACTCATTAACTTCAAAGTTGTCTTTAAAAGGGCACACAAAAACACACACTGGAGAAAAACCTTTTTCTTGCTCGGTTTGTGGCAAAAGCTTCTCTCGAAAGTTTCATTTAACAATCCACACAAGAACGCACACTGGAGAAAAATCTTTTTCCTGCTCAGTTTGTGGTAAATGCTTCTCTCAAAAATCTAATTTAACAAGTCACACAAGAACACACACTGGAGAAAAAACATTTTCCTGCTTGGTTTGTGGAAAATGCTTCTCTCATAAGGCAAATTTAACAAGCCACACAAGAACACACACTGGAGAAAAAACATTTTCCTGCTTGGTTTGTGGTAAAAGCTTTTCTCTAAAATCAAGTTTAAAATACCACACAAGAATACACAGTGGAGAAAACCCTTTTTCCTGCTCAGTTTGTGGCAAAGGTTACTCTCGAAAGTCTCATTTAATAATTCACACAAGAACACACACTGGAGAAAAAACATTTTCCTGCTTGGTTTGTGGTAAAAGCTTTTCTCTAAAATCAAGTTTAAAATACCACACAAGAACACACAGTGGAGAAAAACCTTTTTCCTGCTTAGTTTGTGGCAAAAGTTTCTCTGATAAGTCAAATTTCACAAAACACACAAGAACACATAGTGGAGAAAAACCTTTTTCCTGCTCAGTTTGTGCCAAGAGGTTCTCTCAAAAGTCGCATTTACGACGCCACACAAGAACACACAGAGGAGACAAGCCATTCAGTTGCAGCGTTTGTGCTAAAAAATTCTCCACTAAACAGCATGCGGAGAGTCACAATTGTGCTGGTGAGAAAAGCAGCGATCCTTGAAGCTTAAAAAAAAGAAAACAAATAACTGAAGGAACTGACTCTTTGTGGTAAGATGTAAATTTAGATTTTGAATAAAATATGATAAATTCAATTTTGCAAAGCTTTTTTATTGACATTAAGCCAATGTGATCTGTGCCAGAAGAAGCAATGTGTCTGAGTGATCATGATTTGTTTTGTGTGTTTACATCAAACATGTAAAGGAAATTAATTGCCTTTGCCTGGAACAACATTTGTTAACGTTATGCTTTTCAGTTGTCTTTTTAATCGTACTTAATGGAAAAGGTGTGAGAAGAAACGGTGCTTATGAAATCGGTGCCTTCCACAATCATCAATAAAATCACTTGTTCCACTTGCTCAACTGGCCTTCATTACGCTGTGTGAAAAGGTGAAAAACTGAACTAGAAGTTGAACTCTAAAAAGAACCAGAAAGAGAAACGCAAATCGTCTCAGTTTCTCTCAAAGGTTTTGGTATGTCAGGAGTTGGCAACTTGATGGCGACTGGAGTCAGCGCTGGTTTTCTCGCTGTGTTTGGCTGGCTCATATATGTATGGTCCATTGAACAAAACTCAAACTCTTCAAATATTCCCTCAGATACATTTAATATTTCGCTTTCTGAATAAATTTCTGACTGCCCAAATACACTTTCTAGGTTGAGCTCTATCAAGCGTTTGGGGTTTATTGCTAAGCAGAATCTCACTTCGGGAAAACTATCATTTTGTCAAATATACCAAATATTTTTTTTCATGCTCTATTATATTTTTTATACATTGGATTATTTATATAGTGAAATGGGAAAATATTAAAATGTAAAATTGGAAATCACATACAGACTTAATTCAATTAATAACAAATATAGAAACATTTTATAAATATTGAACTATTTGAGAAGAGTCCTGATCTTGAAATAAATATTGAATTATAAAAAATACTTAAAAAATTAATTCAATAACCCGACCCCGGATGAGCGGCAGAAAATGGCTGGATGGATGGAATAATTTAAATTGCATACATATTCAAATGAACAAATTTGTTAAGAAATATTCAAGTGTGAAATAAAAAGGTTTAAATTAATTGATATAATTTTGCATATTAAAATAATTGAATAAATATTGTAGTATTACATCAGCAAGCTTAAATATACATTGAAATAAAAAAAAGTCTTGTATTTTTAAATGGCCTAATTTAGATCTGGGAAGTAATTCTCTTTATGAAACTATGAAGGGACTGGAGCTCACAGAAGTGACCAGTCTTGGTTCTGAAGTTCCGATGTAACCAGATACTGCCCTGAGAGAAAATAGGCCTGAGCATTGTTTATGGTGGGGACAATTCTCTCGCCAGGTCAGTGACCTTCCAGGGTATGGAAGTAATTTAAGGTGCCTTCAGTGAAGTCCTACTTTGTCCTACTTGAATGAATCCACATCAAAATACCATCATTTATGACACCACGGCTGGACAAATAATATCCAGAAACACACTTACGCACCACTGAGTGAGTGTTGGACGATATAGCTTCTCTTGAAAGGTCCGACTTGAAAATGTCCTTGCAAGTGGATCTGAAATTAAATCCACACTTTTCCCTCCTTCGGCCATTGTGGTTTAAAAAAAGCAAGAATATGGCCGTGTCCAAATTAACAGGCTGCGACCTCCGAAGGCTGCTTTTTCGGCCGCATGACGTCACTTTCGGCGCGACACGACCGCGCGTGGTGTCCAAATTCACGCTGTCACGTGCGACCTTCGAATCCGGCCTTGGAATTGGTCTTCGTTTCCATGGAGCCAAGGCCGCTTGGCGCAACATTTACGTTACGCCCCCATATACTTTGCTCCTCTGTTCGACACAGGTGATACGTATTTGTGGTGGATTTATGAACGGCTTGGATAATCAATGGATAATCTGCGACGAGCGCCAGACCGAAGGCATCGGCTTAGCAAAACATTTGTATTATTTAATTTTAAACGACGGAACCCGAACTTTTCTTCATTTTATTTCACTTTTTAGTTTATTTCCATTTTGTTCTTGAGGAGAGGAGGATCACGCTTTCCCATCGCAGAGTTGTCCTTTATCGAAGGAATGAAGTAAATTCCAAAAACGTCTATCAGCATTTTCACACTATTACCAACATTGACAGGTCAATAGGGTTATAACGTGATTGTTACAGATGAGCTAAAAACATCAGTAGTACAACCTCAGTAGTACATGTGTTAGCTTCATAATGGAACGAATATTGAATGGAAATGATATAATTATATACATTCTGAAACAGTTTTTATGAATTTAGATACTTGTGACGGCTTTATTGTCCCCGTGATTAGTTTGTAACCAAACACATACTTTTACATATGGCAAAACACCAGAATACCACTAGAGAGTTTAGCGCCAGAGTTATTAAAATTATGTTGGCGATACTGTAGGAATGATGCAAGCAAACGAAACAAGTACAATAATTAATGCGTTCATGTTTTGTTTTTTTTTATTCAAAACATTAACAGCCAAAAGTCCATACTGCAGGATAAACCTGGGTGTGCCAGTGTTGGATCGTTTTTTCAATGGAGAGGATCTCCAAACAGACTTTCGCCTGAGCAGGGACTCTTTCAGAGTGTTGCTGAACCTCCTGGACCAAGACCGACAACATGGATGGGGTGTTGAGATAGAGTTTCCTTGTCTTTCTCTTCTGGCTGGCGAGTGGGGCATCATATCGGGTGGTGGCACGAGCATTTGGGATGCCGCGGTCCACTGCCCACTACATCATCCACCGGGTCACTGGGGAAGTGGTGGCTCTTCGCCACAGAGTCATCCACTTCCCCAACACTGCAGGAGACCTTCAGGCAGTGACCCAGGGATTTGCAGGGCAGGCGAGGCACCATGCATTTGCAAAAGTTGCTGGAGCAATAGATGGTTGTCATGTCCGAATCAAGCCTCCAAGTGGCCCTGATGGTCATGACTACAAGAACCGCAAGCTTTTCAGCAGCATAATCATGCAAGCTGTGTGTGACCATCAGGGTCGCTTTCTGGACATATTCTTGGGTTGGCCTGGATCAGTCCACGACTCCAGGGTCCTCCGGCACAGCTCTCTTTACCAAAGAGGGCTGTATCCTCCTCCAGGGCACTTCATCTTGGCAGATGAAGGGTATCCGTGCCTCCAGCGACCACTCCCCGTCATCACTCCTTACAAGCGGCCGGTGCAGGGTGTGTGGGCCCGGCGCTTCAGAATGATGAAGGTGAGATTCCGGGCCATCTTTTTCCGCACCCTGGAGGTGCACCACACCTTTGGCACAGAATAATCTTTAACTGAATCATCAAAGAGCACAGACACACAAACATGGCAAAATATGAGAAGATGGAAAAATAGATTCATATACAATGTAATGAATGGTTAATAAATCTATCCCATTTTTTGTCGTGACATGGCAGCCATCTATTGCCCCAACCATCCCTGCAAACCCCCACGTAATGGATGATGTAGTGGACACTGCAACCGGTATGATGCCCCACTTCAAGTCACGAGAGGAAGATCGGGACTCTTGCTCGTGCCCCATCCATGTCATGGGTCCTGGAAGAAAGGTTCCATCCATGCTCCAAATGAGTCCCTGCTCAGGCGAAAATTGGAAAAACAGCACTGACACACTCAGGTTTATCCTGCAACAGTTCTGAACTGGGAAATGCCTTTTTATTTTCTGTGAATAGTTACTGTGAATTATAATGTATGTCTTGTTTGTCCACCAGTTTTTCAATAAATTAAATTTGTAAGCAAAACAGACATGGTGGAGTCTTCATATTATTGTAAAAGTTTTGGTCTTTCACAAACCTGGGCTTTTTCACTTTTGTCTGAAGAAGCTGATCTCAAGATGTGACTGGGATACGAACTAGTTCATCTGTTTTAAAAGTACCCCGGTTTTTGTTTACTCTTAAATGAATGTTATCTAAATTCAGTCTTGAACACCAAGCATATTTCACTCATTTTTTATTTTGATCTATCAACTTTTCCATCAAACTGAAAAACCTTTCAAATGTCTCCCTCCTCTCAGTTGCCCTTCCCTCCTCTGCCAACCTCTGTCTCTCCAATTCCTGTCTCCGCATTGCCAAGTCGAGTCTGGATAGTTTGATCATTTCATCCTCTCTCCTTCGCTTTCTCCCTCTCGGTCGTTGCTCCGGCTGTTGGCCTCGCTCTTCTTCTTCTTCTTCTACGACTTCTTCTTCTTCCTCCTCCTCCTCCTCCTCCTCCTCCTCCTCTTGCGTCGCCCTGGCCCGACTTGGCCCTGGGAGTTCTTCAGGGATGGCCTGACTTGGCCCTGGTCTTTCCTCAGGGATGGAGGCAATTAGGACAGGGGGGGTGATGGACGGTCTCTGTCCGAGCACTCCATCCATATGGTCGAACCAGGGCCAAGTATCGGCAGTAGCTCTCCCTGCCACCCCTTCGCCAGTGCCTGGGTTTTTGCAATCCTTTATCTGAAAAGAAGCAAAAAGATAAAACAATTATATCTTCATTTTCACACACAAGAAAAAAAAATGTGGACTTCCATACTTTATACTTCATTTTTAAAAAAAAAAAATTTTTGCCTGCAGGGGCGTCACTTTGCCCTGCAGCTCAAGTTTTTTCACGATGGTCCTGTATTAAATAAATAAAAATGCATGCAAAAATAAAGGTTGAAAAAAAGGATAAAAAAAGATGCAAACATTAGTCAGAAATCCTGGTGTTATGGGTAACATGCAGATTATATTATTCATTAATATCAGTAATTGGGGAGCACATTGTCGGGGGTACATGGAATTTATACAGGGCACATTCTGTGCTAGAATAAACAGCTGCGTGTTCGCGCAAATCTAATTCAAACACAAATGGCTGATGAATGGAATAAAATTGCTATAGTGGGTCTCGCCATTCTTATGCGTTTTCTTCTTGATATTTTGAGTTTAAATGGATGGAAATAAATAAGACAATAACCCGTCAAATATTTTTCCCGATATAAATTGTATTTTTGCCTCCATGCTGTGGCTGCGGAGAACTTGGCCCCTGTAAAGAGGCTGTCGTACTCCCCGCGCAGCTTGATCAGCGCGGTCATCTCCTTGCTCCCTAAAACATAAGGAAAAGATTAAATAAAATAATGCTAACATGCAGAAATAAGACAATTCAAATGTTTCAGCCGTACCTCCTATGCAATAGTTCTTTGAGCTACATTAGTTATATTTGGCCGATATCGCAACTAATTAAATTATCTTAATCTGGAGCTAAATATCCAAACATTGCTGCCCAATATTTCTCATGAGTGCTGTCTAAATATTACATATAAATAACTTGTACTTACATCTGAAAGTGCACTCGGATGAGGCGGAACACGTGGCTTTGGTAGTTTGCATCTTGCGAGTGTAGAACGGCGTAGAAGAAGAGCGAGGCTTTTATAGGGGCAATTTAGAGTGTTCAATCGGCCTGCCATGCATGTTTTTGGAATGTGGGAGAAAACCGGAGTACCCGGAGGAAACCCACGCAGGCACGGGGGGGACATGCAAACTCCACACAGGATGGCCGGAGCCAGGATTGAACCCACGCCCGATGATGTCTCTCACTGTGAGGCCATCGCGCTAACCAGTCGGCCACCGTGCCGCACTGTAGAAACAATATAAGACAAAGTCGCTGCATGAGCTTTGACTTGATCAAACCAAATGTGTGTTTGTCTTTTTGTGTCCTGCAGACGTCAGTGAAAAATATCTCCATTCTGTGAAAGAGGAGACAGACCTGACTCGCATCAAAAAGGAGGGGGAGCAGATCAACAAGTCACCAGTGAACGTTGTCCCTATAAAGACTGACGATGAAAACAAGGATGAGAGTGAGGACAAGAGAGGGGCGGAGCCTCCAAGCAACAGTTCAAGTCATCACGTGACAACAGAAGGTGATGAAGACCACTGGGGGCCATCACAAGCACATAATAAGGACACATTATCAGATGCTCATGACGATGATGATAATGAGCAAACTAAAGGTGAAAGGGCATGTCACACTGACTCATTCACTTCAAAGCTGTCTTTAAAAGGGCACAGAAAAACACACAGTGGTGAAAAACCTTTTTCTTGTTCAGTTTGTGGAAAATGCTTCTCTCAAAAGGGAAATTTAACAGAACACACAAGAACACACAGTGGAGAAAAACCTTTTTCCTGCTCAGTTTGTGGCAAGAGTTTCTCTCAAAAGACAAATTTAACAACCCACACAAAAACACACAGTGGAGAAAAACCTTTTTCCTGCTCAGTTTGTGGCAAGAGTTTCTCTCAAAAGACAAATTTAACAATCCACACAAGAGCGCACAGTGGAGAAAAACCTTTTTCCTGCTCAGTTTGTGGCAAGAGTTTCTCTCAAAAGAGAAATTTAACAATCCACACAAGAGCGCACAGTGGAGAAAAACCTTTTTCCTGCTCAGTTTGTGGAAAATGCTTCTCTCAAAAGCCAAGTTTAAAAGCACACACAAGAACACACAGTGGTGAAAACCCTTTTTCTTGCTCAGTTTGTGGTAAAAGCTATTCTCAAAAGTCAAATTTAACAAGTCACACAAGAATGCACAGTGGAGAAAACCCTTTTTCCTGCTCAGTTTGTGGAAAATGCTTCTATGTAAAGTCAAATTTAACTTGTCACACAAGAACACACACTGGAGAAAATCCTTTTTCTTGCTCAGTTTGTGGTAAATGCTTCTCTCAAAAGTCAAATTTAACAAGTCACACAAGAATGCACAGTGGAGAAAACCCTTTTTCCTGCTCAGTTTGTGCCAAGAGGTTCTCTCAAAAGTCGCATTTACGAAGCCACACAAGAACACACAGTGGAGAAAAGCCATTCAGTTGCAGCGTTTGTGCTAAAAAATTCTTTTCTAAAAAGGGTGCTGCGAGACACAATTGTGCTGGTGACAAAAGCAGCGATCCTTGAAGCTTAAAAAAAAGACAACAAAAAACTGAAGGAATTGACTCTTTGTGGTAAGATGTAAATGTGATTTTGAATGAAATATGATAAATTCAATTTTGCAAAGTTTTTTTATTGACACAAAGCCAATGTGATCAGTGTCAGAAGAAGCAACGTGTCTGAGTGATGATCTTTTTTTTGTTTTCATATCAAACATGATTAATGAAATTAATTGTCTTTGCCTGGAACAACATTTGTTAACGTTATGCTTTTCAGTTGTCTTTTTAATCGTACCTAATGGAAAAGGTGTGAGAAGAAACTGTGCTTATGAAATCGTTGCCTTCCACAATCATCAATAAAATCACTTGTTCCACTTGCTCAACTGGCCTTCATTACGTTGTGAAAAGGTGAAAAACTAAACTAGTTGTTGAACTATAAAAAGAACAAGAAAGAGAAACGCAAATAGTCTCAGTTTCTCTCAAAGGTTTTGGTATGTCAGGAGTTGGCAACTTGATGGCGACTGGAGTCAGCGCTGGTTTTCTCGTTGTGTTTGGCTGGCTCGTATATGTATGGTCCATTGAACAAAACTCAAACTCTTCAAATATCCCCTCAGATACATTTAATATTTCGCTTTCTGAATAAATTTCTGACGAGCTAAAACCACTTTCTAGGTTGAGCTCTATCAAGTGTTTGGGGTTTGTTGCTAAGCAGAATCTCACTTTGGAAAAACGTATCATTTTGTCAAATATACCAAATATTTTTTTCCCATGCTATATTATATTTTTTATACATTGGATTATTTATATAATGAAATAGGGAAATATTAAAATTGGCACTCACAGACCTAATTTATTTAATAAGAAATATAAAACATTTTATAAATATTGAACTCATTGAGAAGAGTCCTGATCTTGAAATAAATATTGAATTATAAAAAATACTAAAATATTAATTCAATAACCCAACCCTGGATGAGCGGCAGAAAATGGCTGGATGGATGGAATAATTTAAATTGCATACATATTCAAATGAACAAATTTGTTCAGAAATATTCAAGAGTCAAATAAAAAGGTTTAAATTAATATTGATATAATTTAACATTAAAATAATTTAATAAATATTGTATTATTACATAAACAAGCTTAAATATAAATCCTAATAAATAAAAAAAAAAGTCGTGTCTTTTTAAATGGCCTAATATAGATATGGGAAGTAATTCTCTTTCTGAAACTATGAAGGGACTGGAGCTCACAGAAGTGACCAGTCTTGGTTCTGAAGTTCCGATGTAACCAGATACTGCCCTGAGAGAAAATAGGCCTGAGCATTGTTTATGGTGGGGGCAATTCTCTCGCCAGGTCAGTGACCTTCCAGGGTATGGAAGTAATTTAAGGTGGTCACGAGTAGACTGGTCGTATCAACGGGGAGACGCATCTGGGGGACTTTTGGAGGGAAATCCCGAAGATTAGCGTGATGGGAATGCATATGCAACAAGGGAAAATGAGATATGCATGTCCTATTTGGGCATTCCCTAAAAGAAGGGAATGTCTGAGAGGGGGCTCGCACGTTTTTGGGGAGACTTCTTTTGACATCAGCATGTGACGAGAATAAAATCTTTTTTGAACCAGTTCTTTTCCATCACCAATCCAGCCTTGCTCGGCTGCCTCTCCGGAAGGCAGCAAGGACCCACACTTCAAAGACAAATATACTACATCCTGAAAGAAAAATAATACTCAAATATTGAAATAAGTATAGAATTGAATGAATTAACAACAAAGAAATAAATACCTCCTGGAAAATATAATTATTTTCAACATTTGTCAAAGCACAACATTTTGATCAGATTGAGTTCTTGCTTGCACATTCTTAATCGTAATTTTTTTACTTTTCACTTTTAAGTTACCGCAGTCATAGGACGCGCTGCCTCAAAGGGCGCAACACCTGTTGAGGGTGCTATTTCTGTCTTTGAAGCACACACTGGGGGCGCCGCCTTACAAGGCCGCTAGCTCAGCTGCTTTTAGCATAGCAATAGCTCGGCTGCTCGCGCTGACTCAGCCCATGGCAATTCACCTTGCCTCAATACCATAAGCAATCGCCACATTTCAAAGAGAGTTGCCATGATACCATTGACAATTGCTACCATTAACAATGACTCTAACCAATAATAGGTATCATGGCAATAGTCTACGAGACTACGTCAGGGGAGGGACTTCACTGGTCACGACACTCCTTAGAGTCACGGTTTCAAAAAAAAAAAAAAAACTCAGCATACAAGCAAACAATGAAACTAAGAAATAAGATTAACACAAAACGTATCTCTCATGCCATCAATATATCAATATAAAAGAAATAAAAATAACACAAAATGATTAGAGCAATGCCTTCTGGGAGCCACTCAGACTCAGCCAAATCACATGGCTGTTTAGAGAGATGTGCTGTTATGCTTTGGGCTTTTTGTCTGTTGTCTAAACCTGGGACGTTTCTTGCTTGCAATAACATAAATGATAAGACAGACTACAACATTGTGGACAGCTGCCCTTTTGTCCAGCTTTCTCCCACACCATCACCCAAACAACATAGTCACATAATGTATAAGTCACGGTCAATTAGAAGCATAGATGACTCACACTTTGTCCAGCAGGATGTGCTAACATGCACTCCAAACAGCCCAATGAGTAAAAGGGTTGATGGTCGCTAGTGATACTTTGTCCATATAATGAGCGCAGTCGCCTTACAAGGCGCTTTGTTAGTTTAGGGGAAGATTTGGGACTTTTAAGTGCGCCTTATGACTGCGAAAATATGGTACTTCAGTGCATTTCACACCTGTGCCTTCAGTGAAGTCCTACTTTGTTCTACTTGAATGAATCCACATCAAAATACCATCATTTATGACACCACGGCTGGACAAATAATATCCAGAAACACACTCCCGCACCACTGAGTGAGTGTTGGACGATATAGCTTCTCTTGAAAGGTCCGACTTGAAAATGTCCTTGCAAGTGTATCTGCAATTAAATCCACACTTTTCCCTCCTTCGACCATTGTGGTTTAAAAAAAAGCAAGAATATTGTAACCCAGTAGAGAAAACGCCATTTTATTTTGAAAAAACATTATTTTGTTAAGAGGAAGTGTACATCTCTCGTCTACTTGATTTCCTGTTTGGAGTGTCATTTATCTGATTATGACTTTCTGATTCGTCAAAGTCAAGTTGTCCCGCCTTCTCGAGACGCTATCTCGAGATTAGCTGTGTATATCGTTCTTTTACGCCTGGACGCCCTACTGAAAGGTTGCGTGACGATATCTAATGCTAATGTGCCGTTCGGTGAGTGAAATACTTCGTGAAGTTGATATAAATGTGACCAATAATAAAATGTTAATTGGGAAATGTTTTATCTCAAGTGTGGATACCAGTGAGAACTGAGGGTCTGTGACAAATCGACCGTGTTCGTACTTGAACGTCGTCTTGGTGAGTCGCCATGCACTTGCTATGGACTGTCGTAAAAACGTTTATGTGAGGCTAACGCTAAGCTAACGTTTAGCTAATGCTAATCGCGAGTGGAAATGTACTGCTTGTTTACAGTGAAAGAGTTGATTTGACTTGTTTTAAGGTCTTTCTAAAGCAAGGTTTATGTTGACAAACAAATGTATAACTGCTCATTTTGATGTAATATGTGTTAAAAGTGAAATGTTGAATTGACTCAGTTATGTTTGTTATACAATTATTTCTTTATTGAAGTGATTGATATGTAAACCATAAAACATGGTTATTGAGAAATTGGACTTATTGAGAAATGTGTTTATTGTTAGCTCATGAGTTCATTTCATGTGTTACAATGACAATTTGGAAAACATGCATGTAAATTAATAACTGTTATAAATGTGATATTTAGATGCAGTATTTATGATAATTGAAAACTATAGAGCTATAGCGACTGATGATACTGGAAACTGATAATGGACTTATTAGCTGCATACAATAATTTCATTATGGTTATGCAGGCTGGGTTTTTTGTCTTGGCATTAAACCAAGATCCGAAACTGAATGGATTCTCCTTTGATGGAGATGGCGAGCCTGAGCCCAGAACCACATCTGCGATAAAGGAACCACAGTCTTCACCAACTTCTTTGTGAACATCACGTGGTAACACACCTAATTACCACCACGACAAGACTTTTTTCCCCAAGACTACCGGAAAGAACATTGACTGACTTAAACAAAATATTACTGAGCTCAGTAGGACTTTGGGATTATTATTTCTAATTTTTGGGATTTGTGATTTATTTTATGTATATGATGCCGGCTGTGAATTTGTAAATAATTGTTTTGTTTTCCATGTTAATACAGTTATTGTTGTTGCTCATTTCTGCCTCCAGCTATTTCATTCACACACCTATCAATTATCACTATTGTAGCCTTCGAGAATCTAGAGTCTGGTCCAATTTATTAAATATCAAACTAACACTATCTTTAAGTAATCGGGGGTTACAGGTGCATAAGTGTGTTTCTGGATATTATTTGTCCAGTCGTGGTGTCATGGTATTTTGATGGGGATTCATTCAAGTAGGACGAAGTCGGAATTCCCTGAAGGCACAGGTGTGAAATGCACTGAAGTAACTTAAGAAAAAGTAAAAAAAAATTACGATTGTTTAAGAATGTGCAAGAAAGAAAAATGTTGAAAATAACGATATTTTCCAGGAGGTATTTATTTCTTCGTTGTTAATTCATTCAATTCTATACTTATTTCAATATTTGAGTATTATTTTTCTTTCAATATGTAGTATATTTTGTCTTTGAAGTGTGGGTCCTTGCTGCCTTCCGGAGAGGCAGCCGAGCAAGGCTGGATTGGTGATGAAAAAGAACAAAAGAAAGAAGAAAGATTTTATTCTCGTCACATGCTGATGTCAAAAGAAGTCTCCCCAAAAACGTGCGAGCCCCCTCTCAGACATTCCCTTCTTATAGGGAATGCCCAAATAGGACATGAATATCTAATTTTCCCTTGTTGCATATGCATTCCCATCCCACTAGTCTTCGGGATTTCCCTCCAAAAGTCCCCCAGAGGGAGAGCAGATGCGTCTCCCCGTTGATACGACCAGTCTACTCGTGACCACCTTAAATTACTCTCATACCCTGGAAGGTCACTGACCTGGCGAGAGAATTGCCACCACCATAAACAATGCTCAGGCCTATTTTCTCTCTCAGGGCAGTATCTGGTTACATCGGAACTTCAGAACCAAGATTTGTCACTTCTGTGAGCTCCAGTCCCTTCATAGTTTCATAAAGAGAATTACTTCCCATATCTATATTAGGCCATTTAAAAATACACGACTTTTTTTCATTTATTTCAATGTATATTCAAGCTTGCTTATGTAATAATACAATATTTATTCAATTATTTTAATATGTAAAATTATCAACAATTTGAACCTTTTTATTTCACACTTGAATATTTCTGAACATATTTGTTCTTTTGAAAATGTGTGCAATTTAAATTATTACATCCATCCAGCCATTTTCTGCCGCTCATCCGGGGTCAGGTTATTGAATTAATTTTTGAAGTATTTTTTATAATTCAATATTTATTTCAAGATCAGGACTCTTCTCAATGAGTTCAATATTTATAAAATGTTTCTATATTTGTTAATTGAATTCAGTCTGTAGGTGGTTTCCAATTTTACATTTTAATATTTTCCTATTTCACTATATAAAAAATCCAATGAATAAAAAATATAATACAGCATGAAAAAAAATATTTGGTATATTTGACAAAATGATAGTTTTTTCCAAAGTGAGATTCTGCTTAGCAACAAACTCCAAACACTTGATAGAGCTCAACCCATTAAGTGTATTTTGCAGAAATTTATTCAGAAAGCATAATATTAAATGTGAGGGGATATTTGAAGAGTTTGAGTTTTGTTCAATGGACCATACATATACGAGCCAAACACAGCGAGAAAACCAGCGCTGACTCCAGTTGCCATCAAGTTGCCAACTCCTGACATACCAAAACCTTTGAGAGAAACTGAGATGATTTGCGTTTCTCTTTCTGGTTCTTTTTATAGTTCAACTTCTAGTTCAGTTTTTCACCTTTTCACACAGTGCAAGTGGAACAAGTGATTTTATTGATGATTGTGGAAGGAACCGATTTCATAAGCACCATTTCTTCTCACACCTTTTCCATTAGGTACGATTAAAAAGACAACTGAAAAGCATAACGTTGAAAAATGTTATTCCAGGCAAAGGCAATTAATTTATTTTACATGTTTGATGTAAACACACACAAAAAAATCATCACTCAGACACAATGGTTATTCTGGCAATGATCACATTGGCTTAGTGTCAATAAAAGAGCTTTGCCAAATTCAATATTTCATATTTTATTCAAAATCACATTTACATCTTACCACAAAGACTCAGTTCCTTCAGTTTTTTTTAAGCTTCAAGTATCGCTGCTTATCTCACCAGCACAATTGTGACTCTCCGCATGCTGTTTAGTGGAGAATTTTTTAGCACAAACGCTGCAACTGAATGGCTTGTCTCCTCTGTGTGTTCTTGTGTGGCGTCGTAAATGTGACTTTACAGAGAACCTCTTGGCACAAACTGAGCATGAAAATGGTTTTTCTCCAGTGTGTAATCGTGTATGTGTTTTTAAATTTGGCTTAAAAGAAAAGCTTTTGCCATAAACTGAGCAGGAAAAAGATTTTTCTCCAGTGTGTGTTCTTGTGTGATTTATTAAATCAGACTTTCGCGAGCTCCTCTTGCCACAAACTGAGCAGGAAAAAGGGTTTTCTCCACTGTGTTTTCTTGTGTGTTCTGTTAAACTTGCCTTTCTCGAGAAGCATTTTCCACAAACTGAGCATGAAAAGGGGTTTTCTCCAGTGTGTAATTGTGTATGTCTTTTTAAATTTGACTTAAAAGAAAAGCTTTTGCCACAAACTGAGCAGGAAAAAGATTTTTCACCACTGTGTGTTCTTGAGTGAATTATTAAATGAGACCTTCGAGAGAAACTCTTGCCACAAACTGAGCAGGAAAAAGGTTTTTCTCCACTGTGTGTTCTTGCGTGGCTTGTTAAATGTGCCTTTTGAGAGAAGCTTTTTCCACAAACTGAGCAAGAAAAAGGTTTTTCTCCACTGTGTGTTCTTGCGTGGCTTGTTAAATGTGCCTTTTGAGAGAAGCTTTTTCCACAAACTGAGCATGAAAAAGGTTTTTCTCCAGTGTGTGTTCTTGTGTGATCTGTTAAACTTGACTTTACAGAGAAGCTTTTGCCACAAACTGAGCAAGAAAAAGGTTTTTCTCCACTGTGTGTTCTTGCGTGTTCTATTAAATTTGCCTTTTGAGAGAAGCTTTTTCCACAAACTGAGCAAGAAAAAGGTTTTTCTCCACTGTGTGTTCTTGCGTGGCTTGTTAAATGTGCCTTTTGAGAGAAGCTTTTTCCACAAACTGAGCATGAAAAAGGTTTTTCTCCAGTGTGTGTTCTTGTGTGATCTGTTAAACTTGACTTTACAGAGAAGCTTTTGCCACAAACTGAGCAGGAAAAAGGTTTTTCACCACTGTGTGTTTTTCTGTGCCCTTTTAAAGACAACTTTGAAGATAATGAGTCAGTGTGACATGCCCTTTCACCTTTAGTTTGCTCATTATCATCATCATGATGAGCATCTGATAATGTGTCCTCATTATGTGCTTGTGATGGCCCCCAGTGGTCTTCATCACCTTCTGTTGTCACATGATGACTTGAACTGCTGCTTGGAGGCTCCGCCCCTCTGTTGTCCTCACCCTCACCCATGTTTTCATCTTCAGTCTTTAGAGGGACAACATTCACTCGTGACTTGTTGATCTCCTCCTCCTCCTCCTTTTTGATATGAGTCAAGTCTGGCTCCTCTTTCACAGAACAGAGATCATTTTGTCTGACGTCTGCAGGACACAAAAAGACAAATTTGGTTTGGTAAGTCAAAGGTCAGGCGGCGACTTTGTTTTATATTGTTTCTACCGAGCTACCTTGACTTGTGCCTGCCGAACACGGAACAATGCGTGCGACCCCGATTTGGACCGGACCATGGGGGCATTTCACAAAATTACGTCCTATGATGTAAACCTCCCTTTTGATGCCCGATTTCATTCCTGACATGGTCACAAACATCCTACGATGTAAACCTCCTTTTAGCAGCACAACAGTGATCAACGAGCATTCAAAAAGGAAGCACGCTGCGGCTGATGCCCGATTTATTTCATTCCTGACATGGTCACAGACTTTTCTGGAAGCGAGCTGAAGTTAGCACACGCAGGCTATTGTGTGCGTCTGATGGAACACCTGTTGTGGGACCCTAACATATTGACGCAGACCACTGGGGCCCATTGTAACATAATGTCATTGATAGAATAGAAATCATTCAAGTAAAATATGTTTACAAGTATTTCTTTTTGCATTTAGAGATAGTTTCATCGTGGGTATTTTTTTGCTTCCATTATAATCTGGATGCCTAAAAGAATTAAAGGGGCCCTGGAATCAGAGTCGCTATTTATTGCATGATTTACGTTTGGGGGGGGTTTTTTTGCCCAAAATGACATTTAGCCTGCAAGTACATTCCAACATTCCCCTTTTTATTTTTTATAAAATTTCTGTTTTTAAATTAATTTTAAAACAACATTATGTTTGAAGAGTCAAAATCCCTACACATAAGCATTAAGCAACAACACTTTCACTCTGACTTTAATGTTGACGTATTTGAATAATGACTGTATATTTTAAAGTTATCCAATATGTATTCAAATTCGACTAAGATACACCAAAATATTATGAGTTCACTGAATTATTTTGGAACTGCAATGATGCATAACAGCCATAGGGTGTCAGTAATGAGTAACTAAGTAACACAACACCTCCCATTTTTCCGTCATCATTGTCATTTGCAAAAATTACCAGGAACTATGAGTTGCGGGGGAGATGCAAACCACCTGGGCCACAGGAACTTTATTACCAGGAACGAAATGTTCCTGGGCTTGTTGGTAGAAAAGGGGGTTGTGACGTTTTCCCTTTTTAAGCCCATAGTAAGCCAAAGATGCAGATGCATTCCTTGCAGCATGCGCTTGTTCACTGATGAGATCCGTGCAACCCTGGATGGATGCATTCAATGTATTTTAAATGTTTGGATGGGGTGAAACTACGCACACGTGCACAGAACAGTGCAGAGCCACGGGAGGTTCATTGACTCTCACCCGACCAAGACAGTACAAACTTCATAAATAAAAAAAAGACCAATACGTGCTTTTTTTTTAACTTAAGATTTTGTGTTTTATTCACTAAAATTCATCAACCTCCATTGATGTTTTCGCCGCAGTGTGCACATTTTTTAGAGTCAGGTAGAATTCCTTCCCTAAGTCATTGCTTGAACAAGATATAAATAGAAAATTGAAAATGTAAAATAATCAGTTCAAATTTTATACTGGGAAAAACATGGAGTTCACCCCCCACTATTGGTTATTCTTTGGCATTTATTTTCTGCACTGATTTCATTTGGCATAAACAAATGTTTCGCAAACCGACAAGTAAAAGGCAATATTTAAAAATAAAACGCCAATAACCTTGAACGATTTCCCCAAACAACTTAATGTTGTGATGCATATTTTTAACGATAGAAAGTCGTTCTTTCCAAAGCAAATGAGAGTAAGACGTGGACAAACCTGCTTCGTGTAGCACAACACGAGGCTGGTTGCAAACTTCGCCCAGCAGTTGAAGATGTTGCTCGTTCTCTTCTTTTATTCCACAAAGTTCTTCTTTATACTTGGGTGTCGTTCTTGCACACATTTTCAAATGATAATTCCAAAAAATCCGCACTTGATCTCTGCTTGGCGATGAGTCATGTGCCTCTTTTTGTTAGCGGCTAGCTAGCTAACAAGCTAAGCTAACTACGCCGAAAAGCATCAACGCGCGAAGATGAGGTTATCGGGACACAAAGACTTAATGAATTATGTCGTAGTCCTTTAGAGTAGCACTGGACATTCTGTCAGAAAATTACAGTCAGTTCCACACTAAATCAGAAGAATTTAGCGGTGGCTGTTTTTATTTCGGTGTGGACGGGTCGGTGGATGTGGTCGAGGTCCTTCGGAAGCTGCGCGCTTGCTAATGACGTCATGCTTTAAGCACGCATTTTTTCAAATATATTTCTTTGCCTCTGTGTTTGTTTTTACCCATGTCTGTTCTATTTTAATATATATTTTATATAATATTTTAATTCGGTTGATAAAAAAAATTAACAAAATAACTAAAATAACGCCACATTGGCACGTAAGCTCTGACGTCTCTTCCGCCTTTGCCCCGAGAAGCCGCTGCTGCAAGAGCAGTGGGACGTTTAAATTTCTCCTCCCGAACTTGCAACAATGCTGTGGTTCACTCGGGCTGCAAGATTGTATGAATATAATGTCTGCATATACTCGCAGTGCTTCTCAATTATTTCACACCCACCCCTACCAAGAAGAAAAAGATTCGCGCCCCCCAACCACCATTATATTTTTGTCTGAGTGTACTGATGTTAGATTGTCAATAAAATATCCCTTAACTAAGCTAAATTAATAAGAAATATAATTTTGAGAAATATTATAGTGAGGATCTCGAAACTCAGTACTCTGTTGTGCAAATATTGATGAGATTACAAATATTTGTCATGTTATTGTTGGAGTTGGGTCACCGTGGAAATGAGAACTAGTTAGTAAATCAACCTTTAAAAGCCAAACTTACTCCAATGCGTGTTCGTTTTTTGTACTCAAGAAGAAAAGGGTCAAATAAAACCTCAACAACTGATTAGAGTTCCGATATTTAGTTTCTTCAATTTCTGGAGTTCGGGAAATAGTACAAAGACTTGTATCTGGGCGGCTTTTTCTTAATCTCACGAGAAAACTGCACTCGGGCGAGCACAGTCGAAAAATGTGCACCATATTTCAGCCCAGCTTCAGTTTTTATAGGAGTTTTTTTATGTCAAGGGTAATGTAGGTTGAATCGGTCGTCCTCGCTCCCTCCCACGGTACGGTTCCACGTCCGAGGGAAGGTCCTCCCCAGGTTAGTCATCAGCTGGATAAGTTGATTCCCGTCTGGTCCCCAAGACTGATACTGTGGCGGACATTAGGACCATGCCTCTCACCCAGCAGGCATCCCGTTTGGGGGCGTATTCATGTTAATGTTTGTTGGCGCGAATTTGTGATTGTGCGTTATTCTGTTGTTGGCAGTCTTGGAATAAAGACGTGTTCACAGTCAGTCGTGTCTGCTCATTTCAACTGCCACATTGGTGACCCCGACGCTGAGTATGTTTCAAGTCGTAGATGAAGAGGTGTCTTCCTCGGCCATGCCGCCCCAACTCCCTCATCTTGCAGCCGTCACCGCTACCGTGAGGCTACCGGAGTTCTGGCAGAGCGATCCGGCTTCGTGGTTCCAGCATGTGGAAGCGCTTTTCCACCTTCGTGGAATCACCTCCGATGACCCGAAGTACTACATGGTCGTGGCGTCCCTCGACCAACTGACCACACGTCGTGTTATGTAGCTATTGCGAGCACCTCCACATGGCGGGAAATACGACGCGCTCAAACAGCTTCTGCTGAGGAGGTTCTGTTTGTCGGACTCAGAGAGGGCAGATAGGCTCCTTTCCCTGCCCGGTTTGGGCGATGGCACGGCAGTGGATCTCATGGACAATATGCTGTCGCTCTTGGGTTCGGATGAGGGCGGTTTTATTTTCCCGCACATTTTCCTGCGACAGCTACCATCTCCGGTGCGCGCAGTGTTGGCTAACTCCGCTTGTCTGGCGACCGGCGATCATCGAGGTTTGGCTGAGGAAGCGGATCGAGTTCTGCTGGCTACGAGACGGTTCGCCGTGCAAAGTGTGGCGGCCGATTCCACCCTTGGGACGACACCAGACGTGGATCCGTCAACGGTGGCCGCGGTGGTCGTTCGAAAGCGTCGTGGGAAGGTTCTCTGCTTCTTCCATCAGCGGTTTGGCGCCAGGGCTCGGCGTTGTTTTTCCCCCCTGCACCTACGAAGCTCCGGGAAACTCCAACGCCGGCGTTCAGTAGTGGCTGTGGGCGCCGGCAAAGAGAGCGAGCTGCTTTTCCTTACAGACTCGTCCTCTGGAAGACGTTTCCTGGTGGACTGCGGGTCGCAAGTCAGCCTGCTTACACCCTCCGCCGTGGACAAGGCGGGCGGCGTTTGCGGACCACCCCTGTGTGCGGCTAACGGCTCGCCCATCATCAGCTTTGGTTCCAGGTTGGTGACTCTGTGCTTCCATGGACGTGATTTCCAGTGGAACTTTCTTGTTGCCGCAATCACGGTTCCCATTATCGGCGCGGATTTTCTGTGTGCACATGGACTGCTCGTTGATGTCGCAAACCGCCGTTTGATTGACGCTGTTTCTTTTGCTACTTTTCCGTGTGAGGCTGGGGGACTCGGGCCATTAACGCATGCGAATTATTTGGCATCGGGTGACATTTATCAGCGCCTGCTGACAGACTTTCCCTCCCTAACGACTCCAGCCTTTTCCACCGCATGCACTAAACACGGGGTGGAGCATTTCATACCCACGGTCGGCCCGCCAGTTTTTGCTCGCGCGCGTCGCCTTGACGCGGCCAAATTAGCGATAGCAAAAGGGGAGTTTGCTACAATGGAGCGTTTGGGGATTGTGAGGCGTTCTAACAGTCCGTGGGCCTCGCCTTTACACATGGTGCCTAAAATGGATGGTTCCTGGCGGCCTTGTGGTGATTTTCGTCGCCTTAACAATGTGACTACGCATGACCGTTACCCCATTCCACACATTCAAGACTTTTCCACCCGTTTGGCGGGCACCACCATTTTTTCAAAAGTGGACTTGGTCCGTGGTTACCACCAGGTGCCTGTGCAGGCGGAAGATGTGCCCAAAACCGCGGTGATAACCCCGTTCGGTCTTTTTGAATTCTTGCGCATGCCTTTTGGACTGAAGGGGGCAGCACAGACTTTTCAAAGATTGATGGACTCTGTGTTGCGCAACCTCGACTTTGTGTTTGTATATCTTGACGATATTCTGGTGGCCAGTCCTTCACCAGAGGAACATCTGTCGCACTTAACAGAGGTTTTCAAGCGTCTTGATTCGCATGGTCTGATCGTTAACCCAGCGAAATGTCAATTTGGTCTGGCTGAGATTGATTTCTTAGGCCACCGGATTTCAGCACAGGGCGCGGTCCCCTTGCCCGCCAAGGTGAAGGCAGTGGTGGATTTCCCCCGCCCGGCCTCAATTAAGGCGCTGCAGGAGTTTTTGGGCATGGTTAATTTTTATAACCGGTTTCTCCCACGTGCGGCCCACCTCCTGCATCCTCTTTACAATGCCTTGAAAAATAAGAAAGCTAATGATACTGTCGAGTGGTCTGCACGGCGGGAACAGGCTTTTCGACAAACTAAGGACGCCCTGGCGAGTGCGACTCTCCTGGTCCACCCGATTGCGACTGCGCAAGTTGCCTTAACTACAGATGCTTCTGATATAGCTGTTGGGGCAGTGGTTGAGCAGCTCATGGCAAATGTGTGGCAGCCTCTTGCGTTTTTCAGTCGAAAGCTGCGGGATAACGAACGCAAGTATAGTGTTTTCGACCGAGAGTTGTTGGCTTTGTACCTTGCGACGCGCCACTTTCGCTTCCTTCTTGAAGGACGCCGTTTCACGGCTTACGTGGATCATAAGCCACTTACGTTTGCGATGTCAAAGGTTACTGAACCATGGTCGGCCCGTCAGCAGCGGCACTTGGCGGCCGTTTCAGAGTTTACGACGGACGTTCGGCACGTGGCCGGTAAGTGTAACCCTGTGGCTGATTGTTTATCGCGCGCGATCGTGTGTCCAGTCCAGCTCGGGGGTTGATTTTTCGGAAATGGCTGCCGACCAGTCCGTTGATCCTGACATCCGCAACCTCAAGGCAGTGAGTACGGCTCTTAGGCTTGAGGAGGTGGTGTTGCGGGGCGGTCGCACTGCTCTCCTCTGCGATGTGTCCACGGGCCGCCCTCGTCCTGTAGTTCCGTTGGAATGGCGTCGCCGGATTTTTTATTCGATCCACTCCCTGTCACACCCTGGCGTCCGTGCATCGGTCAAGCTGGTTGGGGCAAAGTTTGTCTGGCCCGGGCTTCGTAAGGACGTCAGGATGTGGGCAGCGGCCTGTGTAGCATGTCAGCGTGCCAAAGTCCACCGACACACCAGGTCGAGCCTTGAACCTTTTCCGATTCCGGCCAGGAGGTCCGACCATGTGCATGTGGACTTGGTAGGTCCCCTTCCCCCTTCGCAAGGTTTTACTCACCTACTCACTATGGTGGACCGGACGACTAGGTGGCCAGAGGCGGTTCCTCTGTCCTCCACGACCTCGGTGGATATAGCCCGTGCGTTTCTGTCGTCCTGGGTCGCGCGTTTCGGCACGCCGTCCGATATCACCTCGGACAGGGGCCCCCAGTTTGTATCTGAGCTCTGGTCAGCCTTGGCAGTATCGTTGGGTGTGCGCGTGCACCGCACTACTGCCTACCATCCGCAGGCTAACGGTTTGTGCGAACGTTTTCACCGGTCACTTAAAGCTGCGCTGCGAGCTGCGTTATCGGACGGTAACTGGGTCGACCGTCTGCCATGGATTTTGCTCGGCTTACGTTCAGCGCCGAAGGAGGATCTTAACGCCGCTCCTGCTGAGTTGGTGCTCGGTCAGCCGCTTCGCGTACCTGGTGAATTTCTGCCAGACGGTTTGGACGCTCCGCCCTTTTCCTTTTTGTCGGGGGGGGCCCCTGAGCCCTGCACCGGTTCACCACTGTGTTCCCAAGGTATTCGTGCCGTCCGCGCTTATGTCAGCCCGTTTTGTTTTTGTGCGCCACGATGCCCACCGCTCGCCCTTGCAGCCACCGTATGACGGCCCGTTTAGGGTGCTGGAGCGCGGCGATAAGAGTTTTGTGCTTGATATGGGTGGGCGAAGGGAGTGCGTCTCGGTAGATAGGCTAAAACCAGCTCATTTGGTTGCAGGCGATGTGCTGTTGCCGGCCCACGTCCCTCGCCGCGGTCGCCCTCCAAAGTCCACGCCCTCACTTCCGCGCGACGACGTTGTGTGTCGTGCTCCCGCTCCTGTCTCGCCTGACCCCCCTGCCCACCGGGTTTCAACTGCACCGCTAAAGAATGGCCTGCGTAGTCGTTGTGGCAGGCCGGTGAAGCCCCCTGTGAGGTTTTCGTTCTGAGCGACCTTCTGGGTGTTCAGGGGGGGGGGCTGTGTGGCGGACATTAGGACCATGCCTCTCACCCAGCAGGCATCCCGTTTGGGGGCGTATTCATGTTAATGTTTGTTGGCGCGAATTTGTTATTGTGCGTTATTCTGTTGTTGGCAGTCTTGGAATAAAGACGTGTTCACAGTTAGTCGTGTGTGCTCATTTCAACTGCCACATTATTATATTATTCTTGTTGTGTTTTTAATCCTGCAAATAAGGATGCCACTACAGCGAGGTCCGATACTGTCGGATTTATTGACATACGCTCAACCCCACACTGAACTGCGTAGCGCCCGCCCATTGTCCCAGCTCAGGCCAATGGACCATACCACAACATAAAGGGGGTGTCTGGGTTAAACCATCACCACCCGGTACATACACACAGATCACACCACAATTCTTATATGCTAAATTTATAGTACTCAGTTTAAATGTGTGAACTTTATTGAAATTCTCAGATTTGAGAACAAATTTGCGCACATAGCATTTCCATGAGCTGCCCTCACATTCACAGCACTTCATGGACAAATACGACAAAGTACATTCTCCACATTGGCTGTAGGGATGCAAACATACCAAATTGGCCACTGGAGGTGTCACATAGACGCTATCGCAAAAAACACATTCCGAAAGACATAACAATTGGAGATCGGAGCACACGCACATACACACTTACACATTCACACGCACTTACACGTATACCTGCACACACATGCACACCGACAAGATTACAGGGGAATGCCAGCGAGGAGAGCGACGGAGAGACTGCCCGCCGGAGAAGGCCAGCCTTGGCGTGCCAGTTTTGGAGACCAGACGGGAATCAACTATCCAGACTAACCTGGGGAGGACCTTCCCCTGGACGTGGACCCGTGCCGTGGGAGGAAGCGAGGACGACCGATTCAACCTCCATTACCCTTGACATAAAAAACTGAAGCTGGGCTGAAAGATGGGGCGCATTTTTTGACTGTGCTCGCCCGAGTGTAGTTTCTCGTGAGATTAAGAAAAAGCCGCCCAGATATCTGTCTTTGTACTATTTCCTGAACTCCAGAAATGGAAGAAACTAAATATCGGAACTCTAATCAGTTGTTGAGTCTTTATTTGACCCTTTTCTCCTTGAGTACAAAAAAACAAACACGCATTGGAGTAAGTTTGGCTTTTAAAGGTTGATTTACTTATTCAAATAGAATTTTTGTTTAAAATCCCCCTAGCTCTTCTTTTTGTCTTTTCTATATTATGTACGTATTAATAACTGTGTTTGTTCATGTTAATAAAGTTTTTGGCAAAAAACGTATTAGTAAATATTTATCATGTCACTGATGGTGTAGTGGTACACTCGCCTGAGTTGTGTGCAGGCAACGTGGGTTCAGTTCCCACTCAGTGACGGTGTCTATGTCTGCCCTGTGACTGGCTGGCGACCAGTTCAGGGTGTTGTGCGCCTTTCGCCCGAAGTCAGCTGGGATCGGCTCCAGCACCCTCCCGCGACCCTGTTCAGGATAAGTGGTGTGGATCATGACATGACAAATATTTGTCATCTCATCAATATTTGCACAACAGAGTACTGAGCTTCGAGATCCTCACGATAATAGTTCTCGAAACTATATTTCTTATCAATGTAGGTTAGTTAAGGGATATTTTATTGACAATCTAATCTCAATATACAAAGACAGAAAAAAATGGTGGTGGCGCGAATCTTTTTCTTCTTGGTAGGGGCGGGCGTGAAATAATTGAGAGCAACTGCGAGTATATGCAGACATTATATCCATACAATCTTGCAGCCCGATTGAACCACAGCATTGTTGCATGTTCGGTAGGAGAAACGTAACCTTCCCACTGCTGTTCCAGCTTCTCCGGCCATAGGGGGAAGTGACGTCGGAGCTGACTCGCTTTTGTGGCGTTATTTTAATTATTTAGTTACATTTTTTTATCAACCGAATTAAAATATTACATAGAATATATATTAAAATAGAACAGCCAGGTGTAAAAACAAACACAGAGGCAAAGAAATATATTTGAAAAATACGTGCTTAAAGCATGACGTCATTACCTAGCGCGCAGCTTTGGAAGGACCTCGACCAGATCCACCGACTCCTCCACACCGGAACAAAAACACCCACCACTAAATTCTTCTGATTTAGTGTGGAACTGACTGTAATTTTCTCAAAGGATGTCCAGTGCTACTCTAAAGGACTACGACATAATTCATTAAGTCTTTGTGTCCCGATAATCTCATCTTCGCGCGTTGATGCTTTTCGGCGTAGTTAGCTTAGCTTGTTAGCTAGCTAGCCGCTAACGAAAAGAGGCACATGACTCATCGCCAAGCAGAGATCAAGTGCGGATTTTTGGGAATTATCATTTGAAAATGTGTGAAAGAACGACACCCAAGTACAAAGAGGAATTTTGTGGAATAAAAGAAGAGAACGAGCAACGTCTTCAACTGCTGGACGAAGTTAGCAAGCAGCCTCGTGTTGTGCCACTCAAAGCAGGTTTGTACACGTTTTACTCTCATTTGCTTTGTAAAGAACGACTTTCTATCGTTAAAAATATGCATCACAACATTAAGTTGTTTGGGGAAATGCGTCCAAGGTTATTGCCGTTTTATTTTTAAATACAGTGAACCCCCGGTTATCGCGGTTAATGGGGACCGAGACCCCCCGCGAAAACTGAAAATCCGCAAAGTAGCGTCGCACCTTCAAAAAAAAAAAAAAAAAAAAAAACACCGTGTATATATATACTTCGCACCTATATATATATATATATATATATATATATATATATATATATATATATAGGTGCAAAGTAGCGGCATACCTTCAAAAATGCTTAAAAAAAAAAAAAAAATAAATAAATATATATATATATATATATATATATATATATATATATATATATATATATATATACTGGTAGAGAGAGAGAGAGTGAAATTTATGTTATAACAAAAAAACAAATTATTATTAAAACTTATTATTTTTTTATTCCCCAGCCATTTTTGTATTTATTCAATTACTTCTTTTTGTATTTATTTAATTACTTCGACTGGTACGCCGTCCGGTGTGCCCTGTGAATGTTATGATCCTCCAGCAGAACTGGAGGATTGAACAGGACTCTCCAAACGCAGACCCGGGAAAAAAGGTGGTGATACAAAGATATTTATTAACACAATATAGTCAGTGTTATCAGCGCGTCTCGCAGCAGCTGACGGCATGGCGCGAGACGATCGCTGGAGGAACGCCCACACAGCTGAAAAAACAAAAACACATGACAGGTACGGATCATGACAGTGAAATGAAAGGTGGCATTCTTCATATATTTATTTATTCATTTATTCATTCATAACTGACAGCCTCGCGCTCCGCCGGTGCCCGGGCGGAAGTTGTTTCTCTTCGGCTTGACAGCCACACACGCCGGCCGGTCTCCTTCGGAGCTCACGCACGGTCCCGAAAGAAGCAAAATGTCGCCCCCGATCGTGTCCGTCGCCACCGATCGTGTCCGGGGGAACCTGCTCTTCTTTGTCCACTCTCCTCTTCGGCGCACGCCGGCCGTCTAACCGCTTCAGCGCCCCCTTGTGCCGCTCGGCGAAACTACAATGCTCCCGAATATTTTTTAGACCCGCGAAGCACTGAACCCGCGAAAGGTGAACCGCGAAGTAGCGGGGGTTCACTGTATTGCCTTTTACTTGCAGGTCTGCTGAGCAATTGTTTATGTCAAATGTAATCAGTGCAGAAAATTTATGCCAAAGAATAACCATTAGTGGGGGGTTAACTCCGTGTTTTTCCCATATAAAATTTACATTTAATATAACAAAATAACATTTTCTGGTTTTTATATTTTGTTCAATCAATTCCTTACGGAAGGAATTCTGCCTGACTCTAAAAATGTGCACACTGCCGCGAAAACGTCAATGGCGGTTGATCAATTTTAGTGAATAAAAGACAAAATATTAAGTTTTTTAAAAAAAAAAAATCAAGTACGTATTGGTCTTATTTATTTATGAACTTTTTACTGACTTGGTCGGGTGAGAGTCAAAGAACCTCGGGTGGCCCTGCACAGTTTTGTACACATGTGTGTAGTTTCACCCCATCCAAACATTTAAAATACATTGAATGCATCCATCCAAGGTTGCACGCATCTCATCGGTGAACAAGCGCATGCTGCAAGGAATGCATCTGCATCTTTGGCTTACTATGGGCTTAAAAAGGGAGAACGTCACAACTCCCTTTTCCACCAACAAGTCCAGGAACATTTAGTTTCTGGTAATAAAGTTCCTGTGGCCCAGGTGGTTTGCATCACCCCCACAACTCATAGTTCCTGGTAATTTATCCAAATGACAATGATGATGTATCAGTGGGAGGTCTTGTGTTACTTTGTTACTCATTACTGACACCCTATAGCTGTTAAGCGTCATTGCAGTTCCAAAATGATTCAGTGAACTCTTAAAATATTATGGTGTATCTTAGTTGAATTAGAATACATATTCCAGAAACATCTGTGACTATGTCAGGAATGAAATCGGGCATCAGCCGCAACGTGCTTCCTTTTTAAAATGCACAAGTCAAGGTAGCACGGTAGAAACAATATAAGACAGTCGCCGCATGAGGTTTGACTTTACCAAACAAAATGTGTGTTTGTCTTTTTGTGTCCTGCAGACGTCAGTGAATACGATCTCCGTTCTGTGAAAGAGGAGCCAGTCTTGACTCACATCAAAAAGGAGGAGGAGGAGGAGGAGATCAACAAGTCACCACTGAACGTTGTCCCTAGAAAGACTGAAGATGAAAACAAGGATGAGAGTGAGGACAACAGAGGGGCGGAGCCTCCAAGCAGCAGTTCAAGTCATCACGTGACAACAGAAGTTGATGAAGACCACTGGGGGCCATCACAAGCACAAAATGAGGACACATTATCACACGATGATGATGATGATGGGCAAGCCAAAGGTGAAAGGGCATGTCACACTGACTCATTCACTTCAAAGCTGTCGTTAAAACCGCACACAAGAACACACAGCGGAGATAAACCTTTTTGCTGCTTGTTTTGTGGTAAAAGCTTTTCTCTAAAATCAAATTTAACAAGCCACACAAGAACACACAGTGGTGAAAAACCTTTTTCTTGCTCAGTTTGTGGAAAATGCTTCTCCCAAAAGGGAAATTTAACAGAACACACAAGAACACACACTGGAGAAAAACCTTTTTCCTGCTCAGTTTGTGGCAAAAGCTTCTCTGGAAAGTCTAATTTAAGAAAACACACAACAACACATAGTGGAGAAAAACCTTTTTCCTGCTCGGTTTGTGGCAAAAGCTTCTCTCTAAAGTCTCATTTCGCAAGGCACACAAGAATGCACAGTGGAGAAAAAACTTTTTCTTGCTCAGTTTGTGGCAAAAGCTTCTATCAAAAGTTTGATTTAACAATCCACACAAGAATGCACAGTGGAGAAAAAACTTTTTCTTGCTCAGTTTGTGGCAAAAGCTTCTATCAAAAGTTTGATTTAACAAGGCACGCAAGAACACACAGTGGAGAGAAGCCTTTTTCATGCTCAGTTTGTGGCAAAGGATTCTCTGAAAAGGGAGGTTTAACACAACACACAAGAACACACAGTGGAGAAAAAGCTTTTTCCTGCTCAGTTTGTGGTAGACGCTTCTCTGTAAAGTCAAATTTAACTTGTCACACAAGAACACACACTGGAGAAAAACCTTTTTCCTGCTCAGTTTGTGGCAAGAGGTTCTCTCGAAAGTCGCTTTTACGAAGCCACACAAGAACACACACTGGAGACAAGCCATTCAGTTGCAGCGTTTGTGCTAAAAAAATTCTCCACTAAACAGGGTGCTGAGAGTCACAATTGTGCTGGTGAGAATAGCAGCGATCCTTGAAGCTTAAAAAAAATAAAACAAAAAACTGAAGGAACTGACTCTTTGTGGTAAGATGAAAATTTTGATTTTGAATAAAATATGATATATTGAATTTTGCAAAGCTTTTTTATTGACATTAAGCCAATGTGATCAGTGCCAGAAGAACCATCGTATCTGAGTGATGAGTTTTTTTTGTTTTTAAGATCAAGCATTATAAATCAAATTAATTGCCTTTGCTTGGAACAACATTTTTTAACATTATGCTTTTCAGTTGTCTTTTTAATCGTATTTCATGGAAAAGGTGTGAGAAGAAACGGTGCTTATGAAATCGGTGCCTTCCACAATCATCAATAAAATCACTTGTTCCACTTGCTCAACTGGCCTTCATTACGCTGTGAAAAGGTGAAAAACAGATGTAGAAGTTGAACCATAAAAAGAACCAGAAAGAAATGCAAATAGTCTCAGTTTCTCTTAAAGGTTTTGTCAGGAGTTGGCAACTTGATGGCGACTGGAGTCAGCGCTGGTTTTCTCGCTGTGTTTAGCTGGCTCGTATATGTATGGTCGATTGAACAAAACTCAAACTCTTCAAATATCCCCTCACATACATTTAATATTACGCTTTCTGAATAAATTTCTTTCTTTCTAGGTTGAGCTCTATAAAGCGTTTGGGGTTTATTGCTAAGCAGAATCTCACTTTGGAAAAAAACTATTGTTACGACCAGCTCTGCTAGGGAAGGAGGGAAGTAACATAAACCAAGCTGTTAAATGGTGTGGAAAGAGTTTACAATTTATTTTTAGTAAAGCAAGGAGGTAGGTTCTAAACAAAGGATCTTAATCAACCAGTATTAACAAATGAGTACAAATAACAAAAGCGAGTGTCTCAAGAATTCACAAAAGTCCAACCAAGAGACACAACGAGCGCAAGCGAGGCGAACTGAACTGTAAAGTTCCAGCCGCCCTGAGCAGCTGGACCGAGGTCCTTTTATTGGTCCCAGCTGCACAGATGGAGCTCGTTGATTGGGACGTCCACGAGCAGGAACGAAGTCCACCAACGGGGAACGAGCGGGAAATCAGGCCAGTGATGAGGCACAAGTCCATTGACTTTACAAACAAAAGGGTACAAGAGCTACTGGCATACACGAAGGGAGTGGCCTTGTAGGTGGGCCCTCGCCCAGGGCCGTAACAACTATCATTTTGTCAAATATATCAAATATTTTTGTTCATGCTATATTATGCTTTTTATACATTGGATTAGTTATATAATGAAATAGGGAAATCATAAAATTGGCAACCACATACAGACTTAATTCAATTAATAAGAAATATAGAAACATTTTCTAAATATTGAACTCATTGAGAAGAGTCCTAATCTCGAAATAAATATTGAAATATAAAAAATACTTTTGTATTAAATTAATTCAATAAGCTGACCCCGGATGAGTGGCAGAAAATGGCTGGATGGATGCAATAATTTAAATTGCACACATATTCAAATGAACAAATAAGTTAAGAAATAATCAAGAGTGAAATAAAAAGGTTTAAATTAATATTGATATAATTTTACATTAAAATAATTGAATAAATATTGTATGATTACATAAACAAGCTTAAATATAAATTGTAATAAATAAAAAAAAAGTCATGTATTTTTAAATGGGCTAATTTAGATATGGGAAGTAATTCTCTTTATGAAACTATGAAGGGACTGGAGCTCACAGAAGTGACCAGTCTTGGTTCTGAAGTTCCGATGTAACCAGATACTGCCCTGAGAGAAAATAGGCCTGAGCATTGTTTATGGTGGGGGCAATTCTCTCGCCAGGTCAGTGACCTTTCAGGGTGTGAGAGTAATTTAAGGTGGTCACGAGTAGACTGGTCGTATCAATGGGGAGACGCACCTGCTCTCCCTCTGGGGGACTTTTGGACGGAAATCCCAAAGACGAGCGTGATGGGAATGCATATGCAACAAGGGAAAATGAGATATTCATGTCCTATTTGGGCATTCCCTGTAAGAAGGGAACGTCTGAGAGGGGGCTCGCACGTTTTTGGGGAGACTTCTTTTGACATCAGCATGTGACGAGAATAAAATCTTTCTTCTTTCTTTCGTTCTTTTCCATCACCAATCCAGCCTTGCTCGGCTGCCTCTCCGGAAGGCAGCAAGGACCACACTTCAAAGACAAAATATACGACATATTGAAAGAAAAACAATACTAAAATATTGAAACAAGTCTAGAATTGAATGAATAAACAACAAAGAAATAAATACCTCCTGGAAAATATCATTATTTATCAACATTTGTCAACATTTTTCTTTCTTGCACATTCTTAAACAATCGTAATTTTTTTTACTTTTACTTTTTAGGGAATTCCTACTTTGTTCTACTAGAATGAATCCCCATCAAAATACCATCATTTATGACACCACGGCTGGACAAATAATATCCAGAAACACACTTACGCACCACTGAGTGAGTGTTGGACGATATAGCTTCTCTTGAAAGGTCTGACTTGAAAATGTCCTTGCAAGTGTATCTAACATTAAATCCATGCTTTTCCCTCCTTCGGCCATTGTGGTTTAAAAAAAAGCAAGAATATATTTTAGATTTTCGAACGGTCGCCAGTTACGACTTTTTGGTGTGTTGATTCGGCATAGCGCCGCCCCCTCACAAGTGAGTATCCAATCACAAAATGCGTTCATCACTCTCAGCGTAAGGCCAGCGAAAAGGCTCACTGTAACCAACTCGTGATCTGATTGGCTATCGCAACCATCTAACAAATATGAAAGCTCATTGACTTTGACAGAAGAGATGCTCGCACAATTGCATCTTAAGGCCTCGGAACAAATAATGCGCGCTCCTCGTATTGTGAAACCTGCCCGGCAACACGAGCTAGCGGAATTCCGATTGGATTCAAAACCCTCACCTAAAATTACAACGCTCAGCTATAATATGACATCAATGCGACGATTATGATTTTTTTTTTTTTATTGATTATGTTTGGCCAGCTGAGAAGGCCTTGAAGGCCCACCACTGAGTTACTTAATGGCCTAAATTAAACTTTACTTTCATCAATAGAGTTAAAGTTATGCTTTATTGTAGGCGTTATGTAATTAATAGTGAATGATTGTATTACGATTGCTGGCATTATTTTAAACACTTACGGGACAGAAGGTCAATTATTTAATTGAGCAGGTTCATATTTACTGAATATGTTCGACATTGATAAACAAAAATCATTTATCAAATGAATGTAGAAGTACAGTGCATCGATAAGATTGACTGGGATTGTAGTCATGGTGTTTACTGATGCATTCATATGCTAAATTGATATGACTTAGTTTAAATGTAAGACCTCAAAATTGTACACAGTATTTTCATGACCCACACTCTCATTCAGAACAGATTCAGTCTGCTCAGGTCAAACTGATGACAAACCAGATAGCACTTCATGGACAAATACGACAAAACACATTCTCCACATAGGCCATAGAAGATACAAACATATCAAGTTGGGCAGGGGAGGAAGTCACAGGGCCGCGATCAAGAACACCCCAAAAACATAATCTGATCTGGAAAAACATACACCACACAATCTGCACACTGACGAGATTACAGGGGAATGTGAGCAGGAGAGACGGAGAGACTGCCGCCTGCCTGAGAAGGTCAGCCTTGGACGTGGAACGTGGGCCAGGCCGGGGAAGGAGCAAGGACGACCGATTCAACCTCCATGACCCTTGACAAAGAAAACCTCCTAGAAAATGTGAGGCTGGGCTGAGATCAGCGCGACATTTTTTGATTGTACTCGTCTGATTATAGTTTCTCGTCAGATTAAGAAAAAGCCGCTCAGATATCTGTCTTTGTACTATTTCCTGAACTCCAGAAATCAAAGAAACTAAAATATCGCAACTATAATCAGCTGTTGTTGAGTCTTTATTTGACCCTTTTCTTTTTGAGTACAAAAAACGAACACGCATTGGAGTACAGTATTTTTACGGCCAAAAGACGCGCCGTATCAAAGGGCGCAGTCCCAGGTGAGGGTGCTATTTCTGTATTTGATACATAGAACGCGCGGTATCATTGGCCGCAAACAGAACCAAGCAACCAAGCAGTCGCGCTAGCTGCTTAGTCGCGCTCGCGTGTTTTTAAAATGGCAGCGGGAGTTCTGTGGTATTTTATTTTAGCTTTTAACAACGTGCAGAAGTTGTCCTTATCCAAAAATGCACCAAGTCCTTGTCTTCTGTATCCACTATTCTCCACCAAACACGAGAGTCATTATCAGTCTTCCTCGCCGTCTCGCTGCCGCGTAGCCCCTCAGATGGGATGCCGACACAATGCCGGTGTGAGCAAATCACTAATCAACAAACAATGTGTCGTCATGGTGTTACATCAAAACTAAAACTATCACCCCAAATCAACTGAATAGCGTAATAGTGTAGGCCCAGCAAAATTCTGCCTACAATACCTTAGTTAACATGCATGCACACTAAAACAGAAGATAGCACGGCTAGCGTGGCTAGCTGTTTTTAAAAAGGCAACAGGAGCAAAACTGAGTTTGGTTGTATTTTATTGAACTATTTAACAATGCACTCACATTATTATCAATTAGTCATCATCCACAAATCCATCAAAATCATCTTCTGTATCAGAAATAAACAGCTGGGCAAATTCTCCCACTAACACGCCAGGTTCCCTCTTGTCATTGTCAGATTCCCGTGTCGCTGCTGTGTGCGGCTCCTCTTGATGCCGGCTCTTGCGAAAGCTCTAACGACAGAGCAAGCAGACACATTTGCCCATACAGGGGCACTGGAGCCTGCTTTGCACTGGGGGCGTGCCTTTGCGTTGTCATTCACGCCCATCTCCCCTCCCACATCTGCCTGCTGTGTTAGCCATGCCTGCCTTCTATCTATATAAGCAGTGTGCAGGCAGTTCATGTTCGCAGTCAGCCCAGCGGTGAACTTGTTGCACTTGGTCCACAAAATGGGCGCTCCACCTCAAAAGGCGCCCTGGCTTTTTTGGACGGGTTTCAGGACTTTAAAGTGCGCTTTATGGCTGCGAAAATACGGTAGGTAAGTTTGGCTTTTCAGGTTCATTTACGAAATATTTCTCGTTTTCTCGGTGGCTCAACTCCAGCAGTTTTGGTGACCCCGACGTGATTTTCTCAAAAAGGGAGTCCTTGCGGCTTGTTCTTCACACTCTACAATATTCCAGGCCTGGACAATCAGAACAAAGGTAGGGGAGAGCCTGTTTATTCAAAGTCTCCTGATTTGTTATATTGTAGAGTGGAAAGACGTGGCCGATTATTAGACCGTTAAATTTTGTCAGTGTTTCTGGATATATTGTTTCTGGACTTCAGGAATGGTTGCATGCTTTGTATAGAATGTAGATTGCGCATGGATTACTCGTAATATTGGAAGCGTACGCAGGTGAAATAAGGAGGGGGCTCCTGTTGTTGGCCGGCAACAGAAATTAGCACCCGGAGTCAAAAAGGGGGACTCCTGCTCCGGTAGTCAAAGAAGGGGATGCACAGCTGACTATCAGAACGTGTGCACGGCGATCCCAATAAAGTGACGCTCAGTATAGTTAGTATAGTATAGTATATAAGTGGACTGAGGCTGGGAAAGATTGGATCTTTCGGACCACCATTATCTGTCGCTGCAGAGGCATACGGTGGAGGGAAGTGCACAGCTGACGAGCTGATGGTCGCACTGCAACCTCAATAAAGAGTGTGCAGTCACGGTAAAAGAGCGTGCAGTCACGGTATATGTGGTTGACCGAGGCG
The DNA here is from genome assembly GCF_059441095.1 of Idiotropiscis lumnitzeri. Classification (NCBI taxonomy): domain Eukaryota; kingdom Metazoa; phylum Chordata; class Actinopteri; order Syngnathiformes; family Syngnathidae; genus Idiotropiscis; species Idiotropiscis lumnitzeri. The sequence goes on from NC_142392.1 coordinate 13,462,763, forward strand.
TGGAGCGTTCCGGTTGCTGGAATATAGAATAGATTTTAAGGTGTTCCGATATTGTTGACAGTTTCTTGATTTCAGGGTGTTCCAATGTGGTTCACTTGCTCTGTTGTGTGTTTGTGCTGTTGTCTGTATGTTAATTGTGACATGTATTTGTTGTGTAATTGTCTAACTGCCTATACGTCGTGTGTGTCCCGTGGCAATTAGTGGCCCTTGCTGTGCTGCGTTCTACTGGGTTGTTGTGTCTCATGTTTATAATTCCCGGGTCTATGTCTTATGATGCTCAATTGGTTTAATGTTAGCGGGTGTAAGAGAAAGTAGAGTGTTTATGTCTGGTGAGTGATGATAAAAAGGAGAGAGTAGGGTTTGCGTCCCACACTCAAAAGAAAACATGCTTAAAGTAACGTGTGGTGCATACAATATATCGTGTGAAAGTTCAAGCGATCGTGTGAGTGAATGCAACCCTGAAGCAGAACAGGGGGAAACCTAACGGTGATAAGATAAAACTGCCTGACTGGTTGGAGTGGATAAATAATGAAGTTGTGGATATTTTGGTAGTACAGAGAGAAGAATCCAAAACACGGAAAATCTGTGATAGGATGGACTTTGCTCCGATGAGAGTTCCACACTGCTTGAGTCGTAGTTGATTAAAAATGGGGAAATGGTGGGAGTGTAAAATTATGATTGGTATAAAAATTTCAGGGGATGATTTGCAATTAAATTACGGGAGAGGATTGGCGATGAAATTACTTGAGATAAAAAGTTATGAAACCGAAACACAAAGGCTTTATTGAGCATGTGTCTTGCGGACGTACGAAATGTGACCATTGGGAACTCTGAGTTGATTAGGAAATTGAAAGAAAAAAGTCAAAGCAAGCAGGGTGAAGAGTGTGGGGAAAGTGGTGGGAGCGGTTGGATGAGCAGGGGGAGTTGCAGATATGAGGTTGGAAAGATGGGGGTCGAGTGGCCGATGGACGGTAGCTGTTTGTGAGGGTTGGAGATGGGGAGGCGTGGCTGGGGTGCGGACAATATATATAAGATATATAATCATACCCAATACCGACAAAGTGCAACGAAAGACGCTGGTGGAAAAACTGACACCAGGGGAATAACGACGGGAACGAAAAAGGCTTGCAAAAGGCAAGGAACAAAATGAACAAAAATCGCTTACCGCAGAAGGTCAATAAATGAAAACGGAAACACTAACAATGAACGGGATCAAGGTACACGGAATTCAATAACAAGGTGTCTAGAATTCACAACGTGGGACATGAGCATGAGCAAGAGGAATATTCAGACGCTGAGTAGTCAGCCTGGAGTGTTTAAATAGTGCAGTAATCAATGACTTGATGAGTGACAGGTGCGTGGCTGGTGGGCGCGTCTCTCCAGCCATGACGACATGAACAGGAACAAGCGCTGAAAGGAAACATCCCCACTCCAGCTGGGCAAACACAAAACAAAAACATGACAGGATAAGACGGACCATGACACAAAAGGATTAGGTTTTTGGGACAGGTTTTAATTGAAACATTTTATGATCATGTTTAAAGAAAATCTTTAGAACAGGAGATGTCTAGCAATTGATGAGAGGTTTTCCAAGTATAAAGTTGGATTAAATAGTTCGGCAGCTGATTTATTAACTGATGTGTATCAAATGTAACAAAGGTGGACGACAGATGTTTTATGACTTTGCGACACCAGCCCTGACATGACAACTTTTAAGGGACAAGACAGCATTCCAGAAATACCAGACTAACATCCGCATCTATGAGCTGTTTGACGTCACAGGTGCAGGATCGTCAGCTGAGTCCAGGAGGAACAGGAGAAACGATTTCACAGAGACTGAATGGGAAAATCCACAAACGCACAGTGGTAAACTTTGGCATATGCTGGCTAAATTGAGGCTGAATTAGCGCCGAGGGAGGGGTCTCTGTGTGGAATTGGGTAGTATCTTTTTGGTGAATGAAAGTGTGACAGAAAGAGTGTTTGTATGTCTAAGTGGTTTGAGTGAATGTTTAAGGGACGGGCCTCAGGAAAGAAACCTGATTGAGGGCACCGGTAACCCCGAACAGCACGTAGGATGCAATGGGCGGACAGGCCTGATCAACCTGAATCCCTATTGCACTCCCAAGTACTGATTTTCAAATTGTTATTGGAGACAGATTGGACTAATCAAATTCAAGCATCAAGTGAATGATGTCAGGAACTGTCCTTACTTGAGGCCGAGGCCAGACCTACAGAGCAGCATGATGTTGCTGTGTCTTTCAGGTGGGGAGCGGAGGAGACAGGCCTGGTCTATGTGGCCAGGGCGAGACGTGAATGGAGTGAGACTTCCGGCAGTGACCCGTCCAATAATGTCGTCATTCCGCAGCTGTTCCAGTTGGCCGTCCTCAGGGCGTGTCCTTCCGGTTACGGACATCATGTGAAACAGTCCATCAATGAAAAAATCCTAATCAGTCTCAGGAGAACACATTTTTTTTTACATCATTTTGCACGACATCAGAAAAGAAAAATGTGGGATTGGATTAAGGAGTGTTACTAAAAATTGTTGTACTTGCAGGTTCTGGTGGCCAAGAGGGCTAAAAATTATAAAATAAAAAAAATGAAAAACAAGAGGTGGGGCAGCTAATGCATGCAGCTCCCATTGCACCTGCGCCTTCCGCTTCTGCTGCTCCTAGGCAAGGTCTGGGTGACGCGGCAACACAGCAGATTGGCTGTCCGTACCCGGCCGGTCAACGAGGTCGGGATTGCAGTAACAGAGGTAGGGGTGGTTATAGACGGGGGTTGTGAGTGGGGTGTGCTCTTGCTGCGGGGTCACTGGGTGATGAGCAGTCCATACCGAGCCACTTTCTGGAATGTGCCATCCTCTGGTCCGGTGCGATTCCTGTCGCCCAGAGCTCAACCAGCGCAGGGGGCGCCATCCTTACCCACTCTTGACACCAACCCGCTGGTACCCCATTCCATGACAGGGGGCCGCAGAGCATATGTGGTGCTCTCCTCCATTCCACTGGCTGAACTGAAACATCTGAGGGCAGCTCTGAAACCTGGTTCTCCATCCTCCCGCGGTGGGTATGCCCTGTTCCTGATCCAACCTCCACCCATTCACCAATTGACCCAGTACATTGTACACTGTACATATGATCGCACACATGATTTGGTTTCTCAAAATGCATTCATTCAAATTTAGTCAGGAGTTCATCTTGCATTAGGATTATATATGTGTTATGTCTACCGGCGTTGCCTCGCATGCGTGCCTTGTCCCTGAGCAGCAGAAATGGTATGAATTGTTTACTTTCACCCAGCCACAAATCACATTGAATATTGATGCGCGTCTTCATACTAAAGATCTAGGCCCCATGGTAAAGCGGTGTGTCGAGGCGGTTGGCTGGGTTCAGACGTCTATTACGAATGTTGAATACTCTGCGTCACTAACAGGGTATCATACTTCAGCACCCACTACAAATTCTTCGGTTTTGGGAACGTGACTAAATTTCAAAATTTCACGAAACGGGTCACTCGGGAGAGGTAGCTCTGTGTGCGTCTCTGCCGGAGGGGTTGTGGACACGGGGCCCGACTGATTTTGGGCTCTGCTCCACAGCTCCCCCAGTTGTTTTACTGTCTCTACACCCTCCCCCAGTTGACAGAATCAGAGTTGGCACAGCCTGGAGGTGGAGGGAGGCATTCGGGAGACAATAGGAGGTGAAGACTGCAGCGGTCTTGGAGCTGTCTACATCTTGGAGAGCACCTATTCTTCCCGTAAAAAATGGTTTAATTTGGTATCTGCGTAATTCTAGTTTGGGATTTTTATTTATTTATTTTTTTTTTTTTATCATAAATGGTTACTATTTCATTTGGTTTGCTTTAAAGATTTGCCAAAAAACGGTAAAAATTGGAGCGTTAGATCAGGGCTTAATTTATAATCTCGAGACAGTTAGATATTTGAACTCAGTGAACTAAATTTTCTTTAATTCATGTCGGGGGGCTCGCCTTACAGCGAGGAGGAGGTGGACCCAAAAGGCGAGGAGGCCGAGAGGTGGGTAACGTGAAGGGAATTTATTAAATGAAACAAACAACGTGGCAGGGTGCTAGGTATCAAGGGCAACCAAAACGTGACTAACAGAAAAGGAGGACGAGGAACAGAAGCCGGGGCAAAACGCTGAGGGACGTAACGGGAACGAGGACGTGAACAAGAGCATGAGCTTGACAGGAACAAACGTGGTCGTGGAAGTCCGGAAAGTGTGGCAATGACCCGACGCTCAGTAGTTGGTCTGGGAAGCTTAAATAGTCCGAGTAATCAGGGGAGCAGATGGGAATCAGGTGCGTGATGGTTGACAGGGAACAGGTGCGTGGCTGGTGAGGACGAGACGGCTGAGAGGGAAACGCCCCTACACAGCTGACAAAACAATAACAGAAAAGCACATGGCACGAAGGAGGGAAGAAAATAACAACAAACACACTGACATGCCCGACACGGGTCATGACAGTACCCCCCCCTCAAGGGACGGATTCCAGACGTCCCAAATAAAGCCAAAAGAAAAAAAACAACAACCCAAAGAACAAAGTCCAAAAACGAGGGTGGGCGGAAGGGGTCGGGAGGTGGGACCACCACCCGTGTTCGGGACCGGTCTGGCGGATGTCCGGGAGGCCAGACCAGCAAGTCCTTTCGCGGCCCTTCAGGAGGGCGTGCGGGCGGCCAGACCAGCACGTCCCATTGTGGCCATTCAGGCGGACGTCCGGGGCGACCCGAACGCCAAAAGGAGTCCGCCGACGGGGCTGAGACGAGAGGCGGCGGCGCGACGCTGGGTGCAGCAGAGGACGGGGCTTGGGCCGGCGTTGAGGTGGGCGCAACCGAGGCAGTAACTTGGAGCGACGGTAGGACGTTGGACACCGCCGCCGAGACGGAGACGAGACACGGTGGATCGCCGGACGCCGCCGGAGCAGGGACGAGACGCGGCGGTGGGTCGTTGACCGCCGTCGAGGCAGGCACTTGGGGCGGCGGCTGGTTGTCGAACCCCGCCGAGACAGGAACGTGGAGCGGCGGCTGGTCGTCGAGCCCCGCCGAGACAGGAACGTGGAGCGGCGGCTGGTCATTGGACGCCGCCGAGACGGGGACGAGACGCGGTGGATCGCCGGACGCCGCCGGAGCAGGGACGAGACGCGGTGGTAGGTCGTCGAGCGCCGTCGAGGCAGGCACTTGGAGCGGCGGCTGGTCGTCGAACCCCGCCCAGACAGGAACGTGGAGCGGCGGCTGGTCGTCGAACCCCGCCGAGACAGGAACGTGGAGCGGCGACTGGTCGTCGAGCCCCGCCGAGGCAGGAACCGGGAGCAGTGGCGGATCATCGGACGTCGCCGAGACAGAGGCGAGGAGTGGCGGTGGTTCCTCTGGCACCGCCGGGACAGAGGCGGGAGGCGGCGACGGTTCATCAGACGTCGCCGAGGCAGAGACGAAGGGCGGCGGCGCGTCGTCGACGACCGCCGAGACAGAGGCGGGAAACGACGGCGGTCCTTTGGACGCCGTCGCGAACGTGACTTGGGACGGCGGGGAATTGTTAACCGCCGTCGAGGCAGGAACTAGCGACGGGTGCAGGACGAGCGCCGACGGATCAAAGACCTGAGGCGGCTGCGGGACGTGCTCTGCCAGAACAAGGACTTGGGACGGGCGCAGGACGTGCTCCGCCGGGACATGAGCTTGAGGCGGACGCAGGACGTGCTACGCCGGGACGTGAACTTGGGACGGACGCAGGGAGTGCTCCGCCTGAACGTGGACTTGAGGCGGGCGCAGGACGTGCTCCTCCGGGACATGAGCTTGAGGCGGACGCAGGACGTGCTCCGCCGGGACGTGAACTTGGGACGGATGCAGGGAGTGCTCCGCCTGAACGTGGACTTGACCTTGAGACGGACGCAGGACGTGCTCCGCCGGGACGTGAACTTGGGACGGATGCAGGGAGTGCTCCGCCTGAACGTGGACTTGACCTTGAGACGGACGCAGGACGTGCTCCGCCGGGACATGAACTTGGGACGGATGCAGGGAGTGCTCCGCCTGAACGTGGACTTGACCTTGAGACGGACGCAGGACGTGCTCCGCCGGGACATGAGCTTGAGGCGGACGCAGGACGTGCTCCGCCGGGACGTGAACTTGGGACGGACGGAGGGAGTGCTCCGCCTGAACATGGACTTGAGGCGGGCGCAGGACGTGCTCCGCCGGGACATGAGCTTGAGGCAGACGCAGGACGTGCTCTGCCGGGACGTGAACTTGGGACGGATGCGGGATGTGCTCCGTCTGAACGTGAACTTGGAACGGACGCACAGCGTGCTCCGCTGGATCGGGAACTGGGAGCGGATGCAAGACGTGCTCCGCCGGAACGTGGACCTGGGGCGCTGGCAAGGCGCCGGAACGGCAGCTTGCGGGGAACGGAAATGAGACTCAGCAGCTGGCGGGGAGCCGGGACGGGACTCAGCAGCTGGCGGGGAGCCGGAACGGGACTCAGCAGCTGGCGGGGAGCCGGGACGGGGCTCAGCAGCTGGCGGGGAGCCGGGACGGGTCTCAGCAGCTGGCGGGGAGCCGGGACGGGACTCAGCAGCTGGCGGGGAGCCGGGCCGGAGCTCAGCAGCTGGCGGGGAGCCGGGACGGAACTCAGCAGCTGGCGAGGAGCCGGGACGGGACTCAGCAGCTGGCGAGGAGCCGGGACGGGGCTCAGCAGCTGGCGAGGAGCCGGGACGGGGCTTCGCAGCTAGGGAGGTTCCGGGACGGGGCTCAGCAGCTGACGGTGAGCCGGAGTGGGACTCTGGAGGTTGCAGCTGGTGAGGGACCGGCACTGGAAGCTGCAGCCGACGAGGGAGCGGCGTGGGTTGCTGCAGCTGACGTGGAAGCGGCGTGGGTTGCTGCAGCTGACGTGGAAGCGGCGTGGATTGCTGCAGCTGACGTGGAAGCGGCGTGGATTGCTGCAGCTGACTTGGAAGCGGCGTGGATTGCTGCAGCTGATGTGGAAGCGGCGTGGATTGCTGCAGCTGACGTGGAGGCACCGTGGGTTGCTGCAGCTGACGTGGAGGCGGCATGGTCTGCGCAGCTGGCGTGGAGGCGGCATGGGTTGCTGCAGCTGGCGTGGAGGCGACGTGGGTTGCTGCAGCTGACGTGGAGGCGGCGTGGGTTGCTGCAGCTGACGTGGAGGCGACATGGGTTGCTGCAGCTGACGTGGAGGCGACATGGGTTGCTGCAGCTGACGTGGAGGCGACATGGGTTGCTGCAGCTGACGTGGAGGCGACCGCGGGCCGGGCGCAGCATTCGGACCGGGCGCAGCCGAGACGGGGGACCTGATCCCCATCAGCCTTCTTCATGTCAACCAGCTGGGCTTGAAGTGAGGAGACCTGCTTCTCCGCGTTCCTCTTGCCCTCTTCTGCCTCAGCCAGCATCTTCCGCAGAGCGTTCCGCTCGTCCTCCTGCTGCCGCAAGCGAGTGGAGAGGCTCAGCTTTTGGCGAGTCTCCTCTTGGAGCATCTCCTGTGCATCCTGCAGCTGCGACTCCACTGAAGACAGGTCTTGGCTGACTTTGATGTTTCTGCCCTCGGCTTCAGTCAGCAGACTGTTGACATTGTCCAGCTCCGACTGCATCTTGGCCAACTTGTCAGCCATCTCCCGCCTCTGCTGTTCGCTCTCTCCAAACTTGACCTGCAGCTCTTGCTGTGCTGCAGTTGAGTCTAAAGTGTCCTCCAACTCAGTCTTGAGAGCTTCCAGCTCCTCTCCAAGGTCTCTGCGCGCCTCATCTGCCTTGTTGCGCGCCTGTCTCTCCGATTCCAGATCCTCCTGCAGCTCCGAGATCTGAGCTTCCAGTTCCTGGTTCCTCTTCTGGGCGAGGTTCTCCTCCTCCCTCTTTGCCAGTACAGCCAGCATCTCCTCCTCCTTCTGGGCCAAGTGAGCTTCCATTTTAGCAAAGTGGGCCTGAAGTTCAGAAATCTGGTCACTGATTGAGTCCGGGTTGCGCTGGGCGTCTGAAAGATGGTAGATATACTCGAGATCGTCCTTTTGATCGGAGTCGATGATCAGATGGGGTGGAATGACGGGTAAACCGTCGATGACGTAATCTGGAGACGAGGGGAGTGTAGCAGACGTGGCGCTGAGCTGATCGGCAGGTTGAGGGAGGTTGTCCGTGTGGCGGTGTCCATGACGCCGCCGCGAGCCCCTCGCTGGGTCCTTCTTTCTGGGTCGGGTCATTCTGTCGGGGGCTCGCCTTACGGCGAGGAGGAGGTGGACCCAAAAGGCAAGGAGGCCGAGAGGTGGGTAACGTGAAGGGAATTTATAAAATGAAACAAACAAGGACAAACAACGTGGCAGGGTGCTAGGTATCAAGGGCAACCAAAACGTGACTAACAGAAAAGGAGGACGAGGAACAGAAGCCGGGGCAAAACGCTGAGGGACGTAACGGGAACGAGGACGTGAACAAGAGCATGAGCTTGACAGGAACAAACGTGGTCGTGGAAGTCCGGAAAGTGTGGCAATGACCCGACGCTGAGTAGTTGGTCTGGGAAGCTTAAATAGTCCGAGTAATCAGGGGAGCAGATGGGAATCAGGTGCGTGATGGTTGACAGGGAACAGGTGCGTGGCTGGTGAGGACGAGATGGCTGAGAGGGAAACGCCCCTACACAGCTGACAAAACAATAACAGAAAAGCACATGGCACGAAGGAGGGAAGAAAATAACAACAAACACACTGACATGCCCGACACGGGTCATGACAATTCAGGAATAATTTGCCCATCTTGCAAAGCCAAATTCTAACATTGTGCCATATTAGCTGGATATCATTAGGACATTATTGCGAACCAACACTTCTGGATTGTGGTGATTATCGGCACAACGAAATGTATACGTTCTAAAATTGTTTCTGGGGGCAATGCCTGTGAGGATGCCACTGTCTAGATTATATACAAAGAAAGCTTTTACAACAGTCTGGGAATTGAAATAGATATAGATATAAAATTTGGTGGGTCTACGTTAATTACAATATCTTATTCAAGTGCCTGATACAAGCTTCACAAACAAGTTTAAAAAGGTGATTGAGTGCAATTAATGGTTACCAGACGAACAAGTGTGTCTGCATATAGACGAGAATGCAAGTCAGTAAATAAAGACACACAAGCTTGCAGCATCACGTTACCTGCGTGACTTCTTAAGATAGAAGACAGAACATTACATGGTACCAGGTCGCGGGTCAAGAAAAGGACTGACGCGAGATGGACTCCGTAAGGCCACCAGAAGCGCTGAAAATGACGGGAAATGTGGACGCGAGTTGGCGCGCTTTCAAGCAACAATTCCTGCTCTACCTTGCCGACGTGGGAGTCGGAAACAGAGCGGACGAAAGAAAAATAGCCCTTTTGCGAACCAATGCCGGAGCCGAGGCCATCGAGGTATTCAATGAACCCGAAGATAAAGACAAGTTTGAAAAGGTCCTGTGGATTTAATTAATAATAATAATAATAATAATATTCCCTTTATTAGTCCCACAATGGGGAAATTCGAGATTCGAACCCAGGCCTCCTGGGGAGACTGGGTCCTGAACGCGGCGCCTTGTAGATACACTTGCAAAGACATTTTCAAGTCGGACCTTTCAAGAGAAGCTATATCGTCCAACACTCACTCAGTGGTGCGTAAGTGTGTTTCTGGATATTATTTGTCCAGCCGTGGTGTCATAAATGATGGTATTTTGATGTGGATTCATTCAAGTAGGACTTCACTGAAGGCACCTTAAATTACTTCCATACCCTGGAAGGTCACTGACCTGGCGAGAGAATTGCCCCCACCATAAACAATGCTCAGGCCTATTTTCTCTCAGGGCAGTATCTGGTTACATCGGAACTTCAGAACCAAGACTGGTCACTTCTGTGAGCTCCAGTCCCTTCATAGTTTCATAAAGAGAATTACATCCCATATCTAAATTAGGCCATTTAAAAATACACAACTTTTTTTATTATTTATTTCAATGTATATTTAAGCTTGCTTATGTAATAATACAATATTTATTCAATTGTTTTAGTATGTAAAATTATCAACAATTTGAACCTTTTTATTTCACACTTGAATATTTCTGAACATATTTGTTCTTTTGAAAATGTGTGCAATTTAAATTATTCCATCCATCCAGCCATTTTCTGCCGCTCATCCAGGGTCGGGTTATTGAATTAATTTTTTAGTATTTTTTATAATTCAATATTTATTTCAAGATCAGGACTCTTCTCAATTAGTTCATTATTTATAAAATGTTTCTATATTTGTTAATTGAATTAAGTCTGTAGGTGGTTTCCAATTTTACATTTTAATATTTTCCTATTTCACTATATAAATAATCCAATGGATAAAAAATATAATACAGCATGAAAAAAAATATTTGGTATATTTGACAAAATGATAGTTTTTTCCAAAGTGAGATTCTGCTTAGCAACAAACCCCAAACACTTGATAGAGCTCAACCCATTAAGTGTATTTTGCAGAAATTTATTCAGAAAGCATAATATTAAATGTGAGGGGATATTTGAAGAGTTTGAGTTATGTTCAATGGACCATACATATACGAGCCAGCCTAACACAGCGAGAAAACCAGCGCTGACTCCAGTCGCCATCAAGTTGCCAACTCCTGACATTCCAAAACCTTTGAGAGAAACTGAGACTGCTTGCGTTTCTCTTTCTGGTTCTTTTTCGAGTTCAATTTCAAGTTCAGTTTTTCACCTTTTCACAGCGTAATGAAGGCCAGTTGAGCAAGTGGAACAAGTGATTTTATTGATGATTGTGGAAGGCAACGATTTCATAAGCACCGTTTCTTCTCACACCTTTTCCATTAGGTACGATTAAAAAGACAACTGAAAAGCATAACGTTAACAAATGTTATTCCAGGCAAAGGCAATTAATTTTATTGACATGTTTGATGTAAACACAAAAAAAAATCATCACCACTCAGACACAATGGTTATTCTGGCGCTGATCCCATTGGCTTAATGTCGATAAAAGAGCTTTGCAAAATTAAATTTTTCATATTTTATTCAAAATCACATTTACATCTTACCACAGTCAGTTGCTTCAGTTTTTTGTTGTCTTTTTTTAAGCTTCAAGGATCGCTGCAATTCTCACCAGCACAATCGTGTCTCTCAGCAAGACGTTGAGTGAAGAATTTTTTAGCACAAACGCTGCAACTGAATGGCTTGTCTCCTCTGTGTGTTCTTGTGTGGCGTCGTAAATGTGACTTTACAGAGAACCTCTTGGCACAAACTGAGCATGAAAAAGGTTTTTCTGCACTGTGTGTTCTTGTGTGGGTTGTTAAATTAGACTTTACAGAGAAGCTTTTGCCACAAACTGAGCAGGAAAAAGGTTTTTCTCCAGTGTGTAATCGTGTATGTGTTTTTAAATTCCACTTAAAAGAAAAGCTTTTGCCACAAACTGAGCAGGAAAAGGGTTTTTCTCCACCGTGCGTTCTTGTGTGGCTTCGTAAATGCGACTTTAGAGAGAAACTCCTGGCACAAACTGAGCAGGAAAAAGGTTTTTCTCCACTGTGCGTTCTTGTGTGGCTTCGTAAATGCGACTTTAGAGAGAAACTCCTGCCACACACTGAGCAAGAAAAAGGTTTTTCTCCAGTGTGTGTTCTTGTGTGGCAAGTTAAATTTGACTTTACAGAGAAGCGTCTACCACAAACTGAGCAGGAAAAAGGTTTTTCTCCACTGTGTGTTTTTGTGTGTTTTGTTAAACTTGACTTTTGAGAGAAGCATTTTCCACAAACTGAGCAAGAAAAAGATTTTTCTCCACTGTGTGTTATTGTGTGTTCTGTTAAACTTGACTTTTGAGAGAAGCATTTTCCACAAACTGAGCAAGAAAAAGGTTTTTCTCCACTGTGTGTTCTTGTGTGTTTTGTTAAATTTCCCTTTTCAGAGAATCCTTTGCCACAAACTGAGCATGAAAAAGGCTTCTCTCCACTGTGTGTTCTTGCGTGCCTTACTAAATGAGACTTTTGAGAGAAGCTTTTGTCACAAACTGAGCATGAGAAAGGCTTCTCTCCATTGTGTGTTCTTGCGTGCCTTACTAAATGAGACTTTTGAGAGAAGCTTTTGCCACAAACTGAGCAAGAAAAAGGTTTTTCTCCACTGTGCATTCTTGTGTGGATTGTTAAATCAAACTTTTGATAGAAGCTTTTGCCACAAACTGAGCAAGAAAAAGGTTTTTCTCCACTGCGCGTTTTTGTGTGCCTTACGAAATGAGACTTTCGAGAGAAGTTTTTGCCACAAACCGAGCAGGAAAAAGGTTTTTCACCACTGTGTGTTTTTCTGTGCCCTTTTAAAGACAGCTTTGAAGAGAATGAGTCAGTGTGACATGCCCTTTCACCTTTGGTTTGCCCATCATCATCGTCATGAGCATCATCATCGTCATGAGCGTCTGATAATGTGTCCTCATTATGTACTTGTGATGGTCCCCAGTGGTCTTCATCACCTTCTGTTGTCACGTAATGACTTGAACTGCTGCTTGGAGGCTCCGCCCCTCTCTTGTCCTCACTCTCATCCTTGTTTTCATCTTCAGTCTTTATAGGGAGAACGTTCACTGGTGACTTGTTGATCTCCCCCTCCTCCTCCTCCTTTTTGATGTGAGTCAAGTCTGGCTCCTCTTTTACATAAAGGAGATCGTTTTCACTGACGTCTGCAGGACACAAAAAGACAAATTTGGTTTGGTCAAGTCAAAGCTCAGGCGGCAACTTTGTCTTATATTGTTTCTGCCGTGCTACCTTGACTTGTGCCTGCCGCACACGAATCAATGCGTGCGACCCCGATTTGGACCGGACCATGGGGGCATTTCACAAAATTACGTCCTACGATGTAAACCTCCATTTTCTAGCAGCACAACAGTGATAAACGAGCATTTAAAAAGGAAGCACGTTGCGGCTGATGCCCGATTTCATTCCTGACATAGTCACAGACGTTTTTGGAATATGTATTCGAATTCAACTAAGATACACCATAATATTTTAAGAGTTTACTGAATTATTTTGGAACTGCAATGATGCTTAACAGCTATTAGGGTGTCAGTAATGAGTAACAAAGTAACACAAGACCTCCCACTGATACATCATGATTGTCATTTGGATAAATTACCAGGAACTATGAGTTTCGGGGGAAATGCAAACCACCTGGGCCACAGGAACTTTATGACCAGGAACTAAATGTTCCTGGCCTTGTTGGTAGAAAAGGGGGTTGTGGCGTACTCCCTTTTTAAGCCCATAGTAAGCCAAAGATGCAGATGCATTCCTTGCAGCATGCGCTTGTTCACTGATGAGATCCGTGCAACCCTGGATGGATGCATTCAATGTATTTTAAATGTTTGGATGGGGTCAAACTACGCACACGTGCAAAAAACAGTGCAGGGCCACCCGAGGTTCATTGACTCTCACCCGACCAAGCCAGTAAAAAGTTCATAAATGAATAAAACCAATCCGTGCTTGATTTAAAAAAAAAAAAAAACTTAATATTTTGTGTTTTATTCACTAAAATTGATCAACCGCTATTGACGTTTTCGCGGCAGTGTGCACATTTTTCGAGTCAGGCGGAATTCCTTCCGTAAGGAATTGCTTGAACAAAATATAAAAACCAGAAAATGTTATTTTGTTATTTTAAATGTAAATTTTATACTGGGAAAAACATGGAGTTCACCCCCCACTATTGGTTATTCTTTGGCATATATTTTCTGCACTGATTACATTTGACATAAACAATTGCTCAGCAGACCTGCAAGTAAAAGGCAATATTTAAAAATAAAACGGCAATAACCTTGAACGCATTTCCCCAAACAACTTAATGTTGTGATGCATATTTCTAATGAAAGAAAGTCGTTCTTTACAAAGCAAATGAGAGTAACACGTGGACAAACCTGCTTTGTGTAGCACAACACGAGGCTGCTTGCAACCTTCGCCCAGAAGTTGAAGATGTTGCTCGTTCTCTTCTTTTATTCCACAAAGTTCCTCTTCGTACTTGGGTGTCGTTCTTTCACACATTTTCAAATGATAATTCCAAAAAATCCACACTTGATTTCTGCTTGGCGATGAGTCATGTGTCTCTTTTCGTTAGCGGCTAGCTAGATAACAAGCTAAGCTAACTACGCCGAAAAGCATCAACGCGCGAAGATGAGGTTATCGGGACACAAAGACTTAATGAATTATGTCGTAGTCCTTTAGAGTAGCACTGGACATCCTTTGAGAAAATTACAGTCAGTTCCACACTAAATCAGAAGAATTTAGCGGTGGGTGTTTTTGTTCCGGTGTGGACGGATCGGTGGATGTGGTCGAGGTCCTTCGGAAGCTGCGCGCTTGCTAATGACGTCATGCTTTAAGCACGTATTTTTCAAATATCTTTCTTTGCCTCTGTGTTTGTTTTTACACCTGGCTGTTCTCTTTTAATATATATTCTATGTAATATTTTAATTCGGTTGATAAAAAAAATGTAACAAAATAATTAAAATAACGCCACAAAAGCGAGTCAGCTCCGACGTCACTTCCCCCTACGTTTCTCCTACCGAACTTGCAACAATGCTGTGGTTAACTCGGGCTGCAAGATTGTATGAATATAATGTCGGCATATACTCGCAGTGCCTCTCAATTATTTCACGCCCGCCCCTACCAAGAAGAAAAAGATTCGCGCCCCCCCACCGCCAATTTTTTTCTGTCTTTGTATATTGAGATTAGATTGTCAATAAAATATCCCTTAACTAACCTACATTGATAAGAAATATAATTTCGAGAACTATTATAGAGAGGATCTCGAAGCTCAGTACTCTGTTGTGCAAATATTGATGAGATGACAAATATTTGTCATGTCATGTCATTATCCACACGGCTTATCCTGAACAGGGTCGCGGGAGGGTCCTGGAGCCGATCCCAGCTGACTTCGGGCGAAAGGCGCACTACACCCTGAACTGTTCGCCAGCCAGTCACAGGGCAGACATAGACACCTTCACTGAGTGGGAACTGAACCCACGTTGCCTGCACACAACTCAGGCGAGTGTACCACTCCACCATCAGTGACATGATAAATATTTACTTATACGTTTTTTGCCAAAAACTTTATTAACATTAACAAACACAGTTATTAATACGTACATAATATAGAAAAGACAAAAAGAAGAACCAGGGGGATTTTAAACAAAAATTCTATATAAATAACATAAAGCAACAGCTTTAGTATTGTTGGAGTTGAGTCACCGTGGAAATGAGAAGTAGTTAGTAAATCAACTTTTAAAAGCCAAACTTACGCCAATGCGTGTTCGGTTTTTGTACTCAAGAAGAAAAGGGTCAAATAAAGACTCATCAACTGATTCAAGTTCCGATATTTAGTTTCTCCAATTTCTGCTGTTCAGGAAATAGTACAAAGACAGATATCTGGGCGGCTTTTTCTTAATCTCACGAGAAAACTGCACTCGGGCGAGCACAGTCAAAAAATGTCGCACTGATCTCAGCCCAGCTTCAGTTTTTAAAGCAGTTTTTATGTCAAGGGTCATGTAGGTTGAATTGGTTGAATCGGTCGTCCTCGCTCCCTCCCACGGCACGGGTCCACGTCCAAGGGAAGGTCCTCCCCAGGTTAGTCATCGTCTGGATAGCTGATGATGGTCGATTCCTGTCTGGTCCCCAAGACTGGCACGCCAAGGCTGGCCTTCTCCGGCGGGCAGTCTCTCCGTCTCTCCAGCTGGCATTGCTCTGGAATCTTGTCGGTGTGCATGTGTGCATGCGTATGTGCATGTGCTCCGATCTCCAATTGTTCCGTCTTTCGGAATGTGTTTTTTTAAAGCTTCTGTGTGAGTCCTCCAGTGCCCAATTTGGTATGTTTGCATCTCTACAGCCAATGTGGAGAATGTGCTTCGTCGTCTTTGTCCATGAAGTGCTGTCAGTGTGAGTGCAGGTCATGGAAATGCTATGTGTGCAAATTTGTTCTCACTACCCAAAATTTCAATAAAGTTCACACATTTAAACTAAGTACTATAAATTTAGCATTTGAGAAAAATATAATAAATCAGAAAACATCAGGACTACAATCCCAGTTATTCTTGTGACCCGTGCTTCTAGTTCCATTTGATTAATGCTTTTTGTTTCAGCAATGTTTAACATATTCCGTAAATATGAACCTGCTAAATTAAATAATTGACCTTCTGTCCTGTCAGTGTTTAAAATAATGCCAGCAATCATAATACAATCCTTCATTTACCATTGCAGTCGTCTTATCATTGCAGTACTTTTTTATCATTGTAGCATTTTATTAATTTCCCCTCTGGTACATGGACAGACATTCGGAGAGTTTACCTTACACTTGTATATGTTGTGGGATGTAAGTGTGTACATACACATGGGGATTTGTGTATTTATGTATATACTGTGTATATTCGCATAGGTTTGCTTTTTCTGAATGTCTGCTGCTAATGTCATACATTAACGGCTACATTGCACCACCGCCTCTGTGTGATCTATATCTTTGCTGCTGTAACACTGCAAATTTCCCCATTGTGGGAATATGAAAGGACATCCTTATCTTTATCTTTAAAAACCTTGTGTTGGTGCTTAATAAATAATTTTCCATAAGATTAAGATTGAACAAAATGGTGAAACAAAAATTTAAAAAGTAAATTCTGTAACAATTAAACATTGAATACTAAATTATTCCTAAAACAGTTCAATGAATCTTGAAATTAATAGTGAATTATTGTAGTTTAATGAATACTAATACAAATAATGAAATATTAAAGTACTTAAATAAATATCGAAATCATTTTCGAACACAATAACAGTAAAGTAATAAAACAGTGACATATTTTAATTTAAAATTCGCAACCACATCACAACCTGGTTAAAAACCCTGTAAAAAGGAAAAGGTGCAAATATGTTGACATAAAGTATCACTTTATCATGTCAACTGTTAATAATAGGGAAATACATTTGAAATACTATCCAACCGACGACATGGTGTCAGATGTATAAACAAAACCAGCAACAAAAGTAAAATTCAATACATCTCTCAAGTTCATATTTGGGAACTAAAATGTTTGTTCATTTTCATACGATTTAAATCGCACGTTTTTCCAATGTTTAGAAGAAGATAACAATGATTTGCATCGCAAATGGTGACATCTGTCGGTGAGCTGGTGGCAGTGCTCCACAAAGCCAGCAGCCAATCATATCACAGCGGGGTGTGTCCTGTTCTTCCGCTTTCGTGCGAACAGACTGCGGTTTTCTCGAAGGAAAAAAACGACGCCATCTTTCATTCGTCTCGTCGAACAAAGAGAAGCACAGGAGTTATCGCCAAGCAGAGATTAAGTGCGGATTTTTGGGGATTATCATTTGAAAATGTCTGCAGGAATGACACCCATGTACAAAGAGGAACTTTGTGGAGTAAAAGAAGAGAACGAGCAACATCTTCAACTGCTGGGCGAAGGTTGGAAGCAGCCTCGTGTTGTGCCACACAAAGCAGGTTTGTACACGTCTTACTCTCATTTGCTCTGTAAAGAACGACTTTCTATCGTCAAAAATATGCATCACAACAGTAAGTTGTTTGGGGAAATGCGTTCAAGGTTATTGCCGTTTTATTTTTAAATATTGCCTTTTACTTGTCGGTTTTCTGAACATTTGTTTATTCCAAATGAAATCAGTGCAGAACATGGATGCCGAAGAATAACTATTAGTGGGGGGTAAACTCCATGTTTTTTCCCCCAGTTTAAAATTTGAACTGATTATTTAACATTTTACATTTTCCGGTTTTTAAATGGTGTGAAACAAATTAAGTTTGTCCACTGTTGGAGTTGAGCCACCGAGAAAATGAGAAACATTTAGTAAATGAATCTTCAAAGCCAAATTACTCCAATGCCTGTTCGTTTTTGTTCTCAAGAAGAATAGGGTCAAATAAAGACTCAACAACAGCTGATTAGGGTTGCGATATTTTAGTTTCTTCGATTTCTGGAGTTCAGGAAATCTGGGCGGCTTTTTCTTAATCTGACGAGAAACTGTACTCAGACGAGTACAATCGAAAAATGGCGCTCTGATCTCAGCCCAGTCTGACATTTTCTCGGAGGTTTTCTTTGTCAAGGGACATGTAGGTTGAATCGGTCGTCCTTGCTCCCTCCCCCGGTCCACGTCCAAGGCTGACCTTCTCAGGCAGGCGGCAGTCTCTCCGTCTCTCCTGCTCACATTCCCCTGTAATCTCGTCAGTGTACAGATTGTGTGGTGTATGTTTTCCCAGATTAAATTGTTATGTTTTTGGGTGTTCTTGATCGCGTCCCGGTGACGTCCTCCCCGGCCCAACTTGATATGTTTGTATCTTCTATGGCCGATGTGGAGAATGTGTTTTGTTGTATTTGTCCATGAAGTGCTATCTGGTTTGTCATCAGTTTGACCTGAGCAGACTGAATCTGTTTGTTCTGAATGAGAGTGTGGGTCATGAAAATACGATGTGTGCAATTTTGAGGTCTTCCATTTAAACTAAGTCATATAAATTTAGCATATGAATGCATCAGTAAACACCATGACTACAATTCCAGTCAATCTTATTGATGCACTGTACTTCTACTTTCATTTGATAAATGCTTTTTGTTTAATCAATGTTTAACATATTCAGTAAATATGAACCTGCTAAATTAAATAATTGACCTTCTGTCCCGTAAGTGTTTAAAATAATGCCAGCAATCGTAATACAAACCTTCAACATTCATGTCCGGTGTGGCCATTCCCTATAAGAAGGGAAGGCCGGAGAGAGGGGACACCTTTCCCTTTTTGCATTTTGGGGAGACTTCTTTTGACATCAGCATGTGACGAGAATAAAATCTCTTTCCAACCAAAATGGCTGTGTCAGAGAATTTTTTTCCATCACCAATTCTGCCATGCTCCGCCACCTATTCAGAGGGAAGTAAGAAGGATGAATTTATGTTCCGTGGAATGTGATTTGTCAACACGGAAACGCCCTGAGTGATGAAAACGTTAACATATGGTTCAGGAACAGGTCTCTTTGATGGCAAAAGTCTGACTACGGTAAACAATTGATAATTAGACCTCAATGAAGTGATTGTGCAGTTGAAAAAGTTCATATCTTGACTGTGAAAAGCTAAAGTGAGAAACTAGGATTAACTATTTGGCAAACACTAGAACGTATTCAGTCTCGAGGAAGACTGAACGCAGTAAAATTGCAATAAGAAGAACATTAAACCAGCCCAAAGTGTTACAATGTCCTGGAAACAAAAGTTTGGGATTGCCCCTGAGGGTGAAATTCCTCTCTGAACTCCTCCTTTGTGCCCCCGGCAGCAACTCATGAAACAGGGAAACTGATAAGAGATACAATTTTGTTGAAACAGAACATGAAATGTTAAAGGTTATGTAAAACGAAAAAAAAATAATAATGTTCCATACTTCAGTTTGGCGACGGTAATTCAATTAATGGAACGACATTTTCAGATGGAAATGACAGGAATATGATGAATTATCATGTTACGAGGGGACTTTTGATATACAGTAAATTGATATAAATTAAATTACAAATTTTTAGTTATATTTATTATATATTATTATATTAGTTATTATTATATATATTAGTTCAGTGGTTCTCCATTATTTCCTGTCACGCCCCCCCTACCAAGAAGAAAATATATTCGCGCCCCCCCACCACAATTCTTTTACATTTCGTACTAATCTACATGTTCTTTGTATATTAATGTTGGATTGTCAATAAAATAGCCCTTAAAGGTAAATCAATTAAAAAAAACATCATTTTGAGAACGACTATTGTGAGGATCTCGAAACTCAGCACTCTGTGGTGCGAATATTGATGGGATGATAAATATTTACGATACGTTTTTGTTTAGTTTTTTTTTTTACTTTATTAACATGAACAAACCAAACAGTTATTAATACGTACATAATATAGAAAAGACAAAAAGAGCCAGGGGGATTTCAAACAAAAATTCTATATAAATAACATAAAGCAACGGTTTTAATTTGTTGACTATACATTTTTTTTTATGTTTACAATCTGACGTCAAACCGCTTCGTTTTGATGACGTCAGCCATTTCCTCACGTAGCCATCGTCTTATTTTGTTTGGATACGTAATGGTTGCAATACAACATTTCTGTTCATAGCTGCTGGCTCTCCGCCCGAACGCGGTTTGAGTCAGACTTCTTTTCAAAGTCGAGCGTCCATCGAAGCAATTCATTTTAGCGATTAGCGTGCTTAGCGCCTCCTTGCTCGCTCTGCTGAGGCGCAAGATAGCTTGGCATTTAAAGAGCGGCGAAAGAAATCACTTCCGGGTCAACAAGCGACGGGGCGACGCTTTTTTTTTAATCAGGACTGCGTGACAAGGCGACACGTTTTTTTTAAAACCAGTACTGCGTGAACTCGGGGCACAAACAGCTTTGACAAGCTCAAACTCGCGTTGTCTGAGATCGCCTTTTTCGGTCCCAAAACCATGCAAAAAATTATGTTCCCCAGGGTCCCACGCGCCACCCCCAGCATCGCACCACGCGCCGAATCACTGGTGTAGCACAACAGGAGGCCGCTTGCAAATTTCGCCCAGCAGTTGAAGATGTTGCTCGTTCTCTTCCTTTATTCTACAAAGTTCCTCTTTGTACTCGGGTGTCGTTCGAGCACACATTTTCAAACGCCAATCCCAACAAATCCGCACTTGATCTCTACTTGGCGATAACTCGTGTGCTTCTATTTGTTCGACGAGACAAATGAAAGATGGCGTCGTTTTTTTTTTAAAGTAGCGTGGAATGGATTTCCTTTGTGAAAACTGCAGTCTGTTCTGCACTAAAGCGGAAGAACAGGACACACCCCGCTGTGATACCCCACTTCCTGAAATGTGCCATCCTGTGGTCCAGCGCCATGCCAGTCACAAAGAGCTCCACTAGCACGGGGGCGCCATCGCTACCCCATCCTCCGACAACGCTTCTATGGCTTCCAAACGCACAGTTGACGCCTCAACCCGATTGGGACCACATTCCACGATAGGGGTGCCCACGGAGCCTCAGCATTCAAGGACCGGCAGGTCTTGGCATTCCGGTGACGATTGATGGACAACAGTTTTTGATGGTGGAACAAGATATTCCACGCTTTGCAAGCTCCCTCTGCATATCCCAATGAGCAACAACACTGTCACGTTTGTGGGACTCTTGAGATTGGCCAAGTCACTGCCGTGGACCGAACCCGCATCTGTGAAACACTGGAATTCGAGTGGGACTGAATTTCCAGAAGGGACTGAATTTGACTGTGCACATCCGGCGGGGGAAGCATATGTTGTCGTCTGTTCCGGTAGACTGGGCAGCTCTGAGACCAGGGTCTCCATCCTCTCGCAGCTGGTCCGTCCTGTTCCTGCTCTGGTCTGCGCGGTGAAGCCGCCTCCACCCATTCAAACCACCAATTGGTCCTTTGCATTGAACACTGAGTTCTGATTATTTGGTTTGTCAGGATGCATTCACCCAATTCCGAGGGTCAGAAGTGCGTCTTGCATTAGGATTATGCATTTGTGATGTCTACCGGTGCTGCCTCGCATGTGTGCCTTGCCCCAGAGCAGAGGAAACGGTATGAATTGTCTCTGTTCGCGGAGCCACAAATCACAACTATCGGTGCGCATCATCATACTAAAGATTTAGGCCCATTGGTGAAGACTTTTGGCAGAGTTAATTTCAGATGTTGAATACCTCATGTCACTAGCAAGGTGTGGTGTTTCAGCACCCATTACGAATTCTTCTCTTATGAAACATTTTCCGAGTTTCTCGACACTACGGTAGATAGTGAATGGGTCACTCTGAAGCGAAAGCTCTGTTTGCGTCTCTGCCAGAGGGGTTGTGGACCCGGGGTCTGACTGATGTTGTGCTCTGCTCCACAGCTTCTCCAATTTGTTTTTGCTATATCTGCGAAAGTTTTTATATTATCGTGAAAGAAATTAAGTTTGTCATGTCATCATGTTTCAAAACTATGCTTACGGGTTTATAGAAGGTCACAAAAACATGGACTTCTTAAACAGGAAAACGTGAGTTCAGTGGTAACAGAGTTGTGTCGATGCTGGCAGTTTAGCAGGAAGCCACAAAAACATGCACGTCTTGAACCGTGTTTGACAGAAAACCGTTTAGCTCGCATTTAACAGAAGTGTGACCCAAACATGTCTTGTAAGCTGAAACCGTTCGAACAACAGGAAGCGTGTGGATGGGTGTGATAGAGTCAAAGTGTTAATGTTTTTTCATTCTTTATGAGTTTGCATATTCAAAATGCTTTGCTGTGCTTCAATAAAACGCTGCACAGGAGCGGGAACGCTTTTCTCTTTGGCGGACTTCTCCTCGCAAGTGACAAAGACAATCTTGGCTGGGTGATTCATTTATGAAGGCTTGTCTCGTTTTTGACAATAACTTCTCTGACATATCTTGTTCAAGCAATTCCTTATGGAATGATTCAACCTGACTCTAAAAACTGTGCATACTGCGGCAAAAAGATCAATAGCGGTTGATGAATTTTAGTGGATAAAGCACAAAGGATTCTTTTTTTTTTTGAAAAATCAAGTACGTATTGGTCTTATTTATGAAATCTTTACTGGCTCGGTCAATTAACCTTTCACTCCCGTCAGATAATCATCACAAGTCTCGAATCTTCTCACACAGCTGACATTTATTAATTTGTCACCGTCAAACTATAAAACATACAAAAAATATAAATATACAACTGCAATATACAATATTTACAAAGATAATGAAAAGAAAGCACAGCAACACCATCAAGTGTAAACATAGTTGTTAGCAGCAAAACATACCTCGATGACTGCACAATAATTCTGAGGGGAATGAGCTTCAAATGCTGGCAGAAAAGTCACTTCAGAAACTTCTTATTCAGCCGACCAAACAGACTCAGCTTGTCAATCATGTCCGACGGCACTTGCCTTGCCACGTAAAGAGCGCATGAGTATGAACAGTGCAACTCTCAAACACGTCCCCGGAGCAACAAACAATATAATTACTTTCCTATTGTTCCATGTACAAACGATTCACAAATAGGAAAAGAAAACTTGCATGACAACTATACACAAATTATCAATAAAGTCAACTTGCCAATTGTTTGATGAATAATAAAATTATAATAAATTAAATGACATAATATTTTGGCAGTTAAAGAACCTGTGAGAGTATGTAAATAGTTTGTGTATTTTTAATCATGTTTTTTATCCACTATTTGTATCAATGATAATTACTCACAGACACGCACATCATTGCTTCAGCACACATGCGCACACCCACACGCTTGTTTGGGTTTCACTTTCCATAGGTTTCGTTTTTCTCTGAATAAAGTCCAGAGGGATGGGCGAAGAAGTCAGTGAGAGTGCGGGAGAGTGAACTGGCAAGACGTCTACTTCACTTCCTGGCTTCTCCTCCCATCCGCGATGGAGAAAAGACAAAACCTTCCCTGGTTATTCCTCTGGTTCTCTGCATTTAATTCAGTCTAATGAAGGCGTCAGGACCTTTTTAAACCTGACAGAACCTCCGGTGGCTCTGCATTGTTTTGTGCACGTGTGCATCGTTTCACCTCATCCAAACATTTAAAATACATTTCATGCATCCATCCAAGGTTGCACGGATCTCATCAGTGAACAAGCGCATGCTGCAAGGAATGCATCTGCATCTTTGGCTGGCTATGGGCTTAAAAAGGGAGTACGCCACAACCCCCTTTTCCACCAACAAGGCCAGGAACATTTAGTTCCTGGTCATAAAGTTCCTATGGCTCTGGTGGTTTGCATCTCATAGTTCCTGGTAATTTATCCAAATGACAATGATGATGTATCAGTGGGAGGTGTTGTGTTACTTTGTTACTCATTACTGACACCCTCTGGCTGTTAAGCATCATTGCAGTTACAAAATAATTCAGTGAACTCATAATATTTTGGTGTATCTTTCGTCGAATTTGAATGCATATTGGATAACTTTAAAATATACAGTCATTATTCAAATATGTCAACATGAAAGTCAGAGTGAAAGTGTTGTTGCTTAATGCTTATGTGTAAGAACTTTTACTCTTCAAACGTAATTTTGTTTTAAAATTTATTTCAAAACAGAAATTTTATAAAAATAAAAAGGGTAATGTCGGAACTTACTCGCAGGATAAATATCATTTTGGGTAAAAAAAAAACAAACGTAAATCATACAATAAATAGCGACTCTGATTCCAGGGCCCCTTTAATTCTTTTAGGGATCCGGATTATAATGGAAGCAAAAAGTACCCACAATGAAACTATCTCTCAATGCAAAATGAAAAACTTGTAAACATATTTCGCTTGAAGGATTCCTATTTTATCAATGACATTATGTTGCGATGGCCCCCAGTGGTCTGCATCAATATGTTAGGGTCCCACAACAGGTGTTCCATCAGACGCACACAATAGCCTGTGTGTGCTAACTTCAGCTTGCTTCCAGAAACGTCTGTGACTTTGTCCAGAATGAAATCGGGCATCAGCCGCAACGTGCTTCCTTTTTAAATGCTCGTTTATCACTGTTGTGCTGCGATAGGGAGGTTTACATCGTAGGACGTAATTTTGTGAAATGCCCCCATGGGCCGGTCCAAGTTGGGGTCGCACGCATTGCTCCGTGTGCGGCAGGCACAAGTCAAGGTAGCACAGTAGAAACAATATAAGACAAAGTCACCGCATGAGCTTTGACTTGACCAAACCAAATGTGTGTTTGTCTTTTTGTGTCCGACAGACGTCAGTGAATACTATCTCCGTTCTGTGAAAGAGGAGCCAGACTTGACTCACATCAAAAAGGAGGAGGAAGAGGAGGAGATCAACAAGTCACCATTGAACGGTGTCCCAATCAAGACTGAAGATGAAAACAAGGATGAGAGTGAGGACAACAGAGGGGCGGAGCCTCCAAGCAGCATCTCAAGTAGTCACGTGACAACAGAAGGTGATGAAGACCAATGGGGACCATCACAAGTACATAATGAGGACACATTATCAGATGCTCATCACGATGATGATACTTATGATGATGATGAAAATGATGATGATGATGATGATGGGCAAGCCAAAGGTGAAAGGGCATGTCACACAGACTCATTGGCTACCAGGATGGCCGAGTGGTCTAAGGCGCCGCGTTCAGGACCCAGTCTCCCCAGGAGGCCTGGGTTCGAATCTCGAATTTCCCCATTGTGGGACTAATAAAGGCAATATTATTATTATTATTAGCAATATTATTAACTTCAAAGTTGTCTTTAAAAGGGCACACAGAAACACACACTGGAGAAAAACCCTTTTCCTGCTCAGTTTGTGGCAAGAGTTTCTCTCAAAAGTCGCATTTAACAAACCACACAAGAACACACAGTGGAGAAAAACTTTTTTCTTACTCAGTTTGCAGTAAATGCTTCTCTCCAAAGTCTTTAGTAAGGCACACAATAACACACACTGGAGAAAAACCTTTTTCCTGCTCAGTTTGTGGCAAAAGCTTCTCTCAAAAGGCACAATTAACAAGGCACACAAGAACACACACTGGAGAAAAACCTTTTTCCTGCTCAGTTTGTGGCAAGAGTTTCTCTCATAAGATACGTTTAACAAAACACACAGTGGTGAAAAACCTTTTTCCTGCTCAGTTTGTGGAAAATGCTTCTCAAGAAAGACATATTTAACAGAACACACAAGAACACACAGTGGTGAAAAACCTTTTTCCTGCTCAGTTTGTGGCCAAAGCTTCCTGTATAAGTCAACTTTAACAAGACACACAAGAACACACAGTGGTGAAAAACCTTTTTCCTGCTCAGTTTGTGGCAAGAGTTTCTCTCAAAAGCAAGATTTAACTAAACATAGAAGAATACACAGTGGAGAAAAACCCTTTTCCTGCTCCGTTTGTGGCAGAAGCTTCTTTGATAAGTCAACTTTAACAAAACATAGAAAAACACACAGTGGTGAAAAACCTTTTTCCTGCTCAGTTTGTGGCAAAAGCTTCTCTCAAAAGGCACAATTAACAAGGCACACAAGAACACACACTGGAGAAAAACCTTTTTCCTGCTCAGTTTGTGGCAAGAGTTTCTCTCATAAGATAAGTTTAACAAAACACACAACAACACACAGTGGTGAAAAACCTTTTTCCTGCTCAGTTTGTGGAAAATGCTTCTCAAGAAAGACATATTTAATAGAACACACAAGAACACACAGTGGTGAAAAACCTTTTTCCTGCTCAGTTTGTGGCCAAAGCTTCCTGAATAAGTCAACTTTAACAAGACACACAAGAACACACAGTGGTGAAAAACCTTTTTCCTGCTCAGTTTGTGGCAAGAGTTTCTCTCAAAAGCAAGATTTAACTAAACATAGAAGAATGCACAGTGGAGAAAACCCTTTTTCCTGCTCAGTTTGTGCCAAGAGGTTCTCTCAAAAGTCGCATTTACGAAGCCACACAAGAACACACAGTGGAGAAAAGCCATTCAGTTGCAGCGTTTGTGCTAAAAAATTCTTTTCTAAAAAGGGTGCTGCGAGACACAATTGTGCTGGTGACAAAAGCAGCGATCCTTGAAGCTTAAAAAAAAGACAACAAAAAACTGAAGGAATTGACTCTTTGTGGTAAGATGTAAATGTGATTTTGAATGAAATATGATAAATTCAATTTTGCAAAGTTTTTTTATTGACACAAAGCCAATGTGATCAGTGTCAGAAGAAGCAACGTGTCTGAGTGATGATCTTTTTTTTGTTTTCATATCAAACATGATTAATGAAATTAATTGTCTTTGCCTGGAACAACATTTGTTAACGTTATGCTTTTCAGTTGTCTTTTTAATCGTACCTAATGGAAAAGGTGTGAGAAGAAACTGTGCTTATGAAATCGTTGCCTTCCACAATCATCAATAAAATCACTTGTTCCACTTGCTCAACTGGCCTTCATTACGCAGTGTGAAAAGGTGAAAAACTAAACTAGAAGTTGAACTATAAAAAGAACCAGAAAGAGAAACGCAAATCGGCTCAGTTTCTCTCAAAGGTTTTGGTATGTCAGGAGTTGGCAACATGATGGCGACTGGAGTCAGCGCTGGTTTTCTCGGTGTGTTTGGCTGGGTCGTATAGGTATGGTCCATTGAACAAAACTCAAAGTCTTCAAATATCCCCTCACATACATTTAATATTTCACTTTCTGAATAAAAGAGATAGAAAATAGGCCTGAGCATTGTTTATGGTGGTGGCAATTCTCTCGCCAGGTCAGTGACCTTCCAGGGTATGAGAGTAATTTAAGGTGGTCACTAGTAGACTGGTCGTATCAATGGGGAGACGCATCTGCTCTCCCTCTGGGGGACTTTTGGAGGGAAATCCCAAAGACTAGCGTGATGGGAATGCATATGCGTCACGTCAAGTCAATTTTATTTGTATAGCCCTTAATCAGAGACAGTCTCAAAGGGCTTTACATAACCACAATCGACATCCACTGATCTTAACCCCCAGGAGGGCAAGGAAAAACTCAAAAAACCTCATTAGGGGAAAAGTGAGAAACCTTGAGAAGGGACCACAGATGGGGGAATCCCCCTTCCAGGCTGCAATGGATGCCAACTGGCCAACATTTGACACATAAAATGATGCTATACAATGTTAGATGAGATCATGTGAGAGTCAATCAAAAGAAGTGCTGCAGGAAGATGACTTCAGTGGAGTGCGTCCTCATCCAGGGCCGTAATCTCCATGGCAGCATATCCGAGGATGAGCCTTCGATCTTGTACCGGTCAGTTGGTGTAAATTCAGAACAGCCACTTCCAAGTGAATCACCATCACCTAATTCCCAAGCCCGGGAATTGGGAACAGAAAAAAAAACAAAGAACAGAAGCAGTAAACAGGCCAACAAGTAGTTCAACGAAGTTCTGAAATATAAGGAAATCAGAAGAGGCGCTGCATGAAGACGACTTCGGCAGAGCAGGTCCCTTCCCGGTTCGTCAGTGCCGTAATCTTCAAAGCATGTCCCAATCACCTAATTCCCAAGCAGGGGAAGAGGGGGCAGAAAAGAGAAGAAGCAGCAGTAAACAGGCCAACAAATAATTAAGTTAGATGCTAAAGTATATAAATAAATTGATCAAATGTCGTGCTGCAGGAAGACAACATCACTGGAACAGGTGCATGCCCAGTTGGTCAATGCCTTAAATTTCCTAGCGGATCACCTTCACCTCATCCCCCAGCCGGGGGAAAAGGGGGCAGAAAAGAGGACAACAAGTAGTTCAACTAAATGCACAAGAGTATAAATGCGTCTTTAATAGTGTTTTGAACATTTCTACTGAGGTGGCGCCTCTAATACCTGAGGGTAGTGCTTTCCAAAGCATTGGTGCCCGAATAGAGAACGCTCGAGAACCTGCAGACTTCTTTTTGGCTCGCGGGATCACTAAAAGACCAGCATTTTGTGAGCGAAGGTTTAGCAGAACTTTAAAATCACCTCTCAAGTGGACCGGAAGCCAATGCAAATTGGCTAGTATCGGGGTAATATGATCAAACTTTCTCGTCCTAGTCTTTTAATACTAGACATGGGGAGACCCGAGAGCAAAACGTTACAATAGTCGAGGCGAGACGTAACAAACGCATGGATTAAGATTTCTGCATCACAAGTTGATAGAATTGGGCGAATTTTAGCAATGTTACGCAGATGAAAAAACACAGTTTGAGTAATATTTTTTATGTGCATTTGAAACGACATAGTTGCGTCAAATATAACGCCGAGATTTTTTGTTGAATCCTTTTGGGCAATATTATATTTATCGATACTCAGAGTGGTGTCTTTGAAAAGGTACAGATGACGCGCTGGTCCAATGATCAGCATCTCGGTTTTATCTGAGTTAAGACACAAAAAATTGAAAGACATTCATTGTTTAATTTCGGCAAGACATTCCTCTAATTTATCGCAATCACGCGGATTCGTTATATCCAACGGCATGGATAATTGTGGATCATCAGCATAACAATGAAAACTAATGTTATATTTCCGTATAATATCACCAAGCGGTAGCATATAGATGCTAAACAATAGAGGTCCAAGTACCGATCCCTGCGGAACTCCACGTGATCTTACAAAGATCCGAAGTCGCATTGCCATGAATTACACGGTGCGTCCTCTCCGACAGATACGAATTAAACCAAGAGAGCACTGAACCTGAAATGCCAACACACGTTTCAAGGCGTTTTAATAATATGTTATGGGGGTTAAGATCGGGGATGTCGATTGTGGTTATGTAAAGCCCTTTGAGACTGTCTGTGATTAAGGGCTATACAAATAAAATTGACTTGACTTGACTTATGATCAACGGTATCAAAAGCGGCACTAAGATCGAGTAAGAGTAATATTGATGAGGTGTCGGCGTCCAAAGCTATGAGAAGATCATTAGTAACTTTAGCAAGGGCCGTCTCAGTAGAGTGGTCGGCTCTAAAACCCGATTGGAAAGGTTCAAATTGATTATTAGCAGTCATATATTCATTAAGTTGTTGCGCTACGACTTTTTCAAGAATTTTTGCAATAAACGGAAGATTTGAAACCGGCCTATAGTTGATGAGACTCTCTGGGTCAAGGTTTGGTTGCTTAAGTAACGGTCGGATAACGGCGGTCCTAAAAGCTGCTGGTACTACACCCGTGGTAAGTGATAAATTAATTATATTTAAAACAGACGGTCCTAGGGTCGTAAACAGTTCTTTAATTAGTTTGCCAGGAAGCGGATCGAGCACACAAGTTGTCGGTTTTGCCGCACTAACCAATTTTGTTAGGCTCTCAAGAGATATTTTTTTAAATTGACATAAGGTTATCGGACAGTTATCAGCCCTAATGTCCCTATTAACACCATTTATCGCGGAATTCGACGGAATTTTAAGAACAGTGTCTTTAATCTCATCACGAATACATTCTATCTTCTGAGTAAAAAATTGCATAAAATCGTGAGCTGAAGAGGAAGAGCTATCCGAGGTTGGTCGCTGTTGCGTTAGCATTGCTACGGTATCAAATAAATATTTAGGGTTGTTTTTATGTAAGACAATTAATCTAGAATAATAATTAGTTTTGGCTAAATTAAGCGCTTCTTTGTATATTAGTAAACTATCGCACCATGCCTGACGGAAGACCTCAAGTTTGGTCGCACGCCATTTGCGCTCAAGCTTCCTACAAGATCGTTTCAGTACGCGCGTTTCCTCTGTAAACACGGAGTAAGCCTCTTTGGACGAGTTTTAGTTTTTAAAGGCGCGACGGAGTCAAGCGCATTGAACAAAGCGACATTAAAGTTGTTTGTGAGATCATCAATCGTACCAATATAATTAGGAAACGAAGCAATTGTTAAAGGGAGTAGCTCAGAGAACGCAACGATGGTTGAGGAGCTAATGTTACGGCTGCTATAATTTTGATTATGGTTGTTCCATGTATATTTCTCTATCAATGGGTGCGTGCAAATAAGCTGTTTTTACGTCAGCCTTTTGCATCGCCACCCGTACACGAGTCAGATTTGCTGTTGGTGAGAATATTTCACCATAGTCTATTCCTGCTCTCTAGCTATAGCCTTTCGCTACAAACCTGGCCTTGTACATCTCACGTCCATCACTGCCTTCCTTGATTGAATAGACCCACTTTCCTCCCACTGTCTCTCTGCCATCTGGCAATTTAGTCAAAGTGAAAGTGTGGATGTCCTCTAAGGACTTCATCTCCTTGTCCATTGCTTTCTTTCATTTTTCTGACTCAGTTGATGTTAAGGCCTCTTTAAAGTTTAGGGGAATATTGCACATTACTCTGTTGCGGTGGTCTATGCTAACGAGTGTACTGTCATCCTCCTCACTGCTGTCTTGAGTATAATCTTTTAGATAACCCGGTGGTCTACGTTCTCGGGTTGGATATCTCCCACTGCCTGGGACCTGTGGTGTCCCTTTGGGTGCTTGTTATCATCGTCTTTCGGTTGTTTTGAACCACCAATTTGTATGTCTGTGCTCGCACTAGGTTGTGGGGTGTCTTTGACTTCACAACTCACTCTAGGTTGCAGGTCTAACTCATAAATCAGCGTTTCATTTTCACATGTTGTCTTGGTGACAAACTTTACCAGTCTGTGGGAACACCTTTGTCTCACTGGATAATAAACTAGAAAGGCTGGACTGCCTTTGTCGTGCCCCACAAAATGTCCTTTTTCGCATCTAGAGTCTAGTTTACCCCTGTCTTGTTGATAGGCATAGCATATTGACCCGAATTTGTGCATCCTAGATAAGTTACACATTTTCCCTGTCAGTGCTGTGTATGGTGTGGTGCCAGTATGCTTATTAAAACACCTATTTCTTGTATATGCTGCCTCCTGAACAGCATAGTGCCACAGGCTCTTTGGTAAGTTGCAGTCAATAAGCTTACATCTGGCCATCTCAAAGAGAGTACGCCATTCCCTCTCTGCTACGCCATTCTGGTGTGGGGAATAAGGGCAGGAGGTTTCATGTCTAATCTTGTTCTTTCGTAGCAGTGTCTTAAAGTCTCCGTTTGTGAACTCGGTTCCATTGTCTGATCGCAGTACCATATGGTGCTACATCAGATAAGAACTTCTTGGTAGCTTGAAGAGCATCACCATCATCCTTGCTTTCAAAAAATAAACAAACACCGCACCTGTATACACATCTGTAAAAGATTGCACATACTTAAAACCATCAATGGATTTGTTGCTAATCGGACCAGCTAAATCTGTGTTCACCAGTTTTAGCAATGTCTTTACCTTGTCAGTTGGATTTCGGTTTCTCGTTTGGGTGAACTTCCCTTTTATGCATACATCACATTCTTTATCAGGCTTGTGTTTCGCACCACTAATGTGCATGCCAACTGTTACATTTTGCAATTTCAATATATCCTCATAGTTGCAGTGCCCCATTATCTTGTGCCATGTCTGAATATCATGGCTGACTTTACACACATCGTTTTCATCACACTCTGTTATCAAGTAGTACATTCTTTTAAATGTCAAATGTTGGACCATCAGGCGCCGTAAGAACGTCTTCACCTTCCTTGAAGAAGACTTTGGCACTCTTAGCCGTAGCTCGCTTCACGGAAAACAGTTCTTGAGGCAAGGATGGGATGTAGAGGGCGTTCTTGAACGTAACTTTACACCGACGCCCCTTACTGTCGATTAAACATACCTGTGCGTTTCCCTTGCCTTGTGCCAGCCCAAAAACACGTTTCCCATCTGCGAGCCCCATGCTGTGTTTCTCCGGCCTGAAATTGCTCACCAAGTTCTTAAACCATCTTTTGTCGTTCATAAAGTGGAACGATGCACCTGTGTCCACAGTCAGTACCTTTTGTTGCATCTGCTGTGCTGTCCAGCTGGTATTCTCAGTCTCCATCCTGAAGAAGTAATCCTCACCTCCGGTTGCTCTCCTGGCGTCATCATGTTGCATTTCATGGCTGCCACCGCCGTCATCGTCTCCGCCTTTTTGGACGCACGCGTACCGGGCGCTCTGTCCGCGCTTCTTCCGGCATGCTTTGTCCGCGTGTCCCGTGTGTTTAAAGGAACTACACCAACTAGTCTTTGAGCAGTCATCTTTACGGTGACCCTTTTCGCCGCATCGCCAACACGCCAGCTCCGTCTGCTTTTCTTCTTTTGCGCCGCCCGTGCTTTCATCACTGTCTCTCCGGCCTCCTCGGCGAGTGATCCTGTGTCTTCCGCTGCCTCGAAGTTCCATAATTTGGCCTTGAACTCCCCCAGCGAAATGTCCATTGAGTCGTGCGTCACCATTAACATGAAAGGCTTATATTTTTCCCGTAGCCCTCTCATAATCATTGCCATCATCAACCCTTCGCTCGCCATATAATATAATGATAATCTGTTCAGCTCTGATGATATATTCAGTCACAGTCTCTGTGTCCGCTTTCTTCAGCGCCGTCATCAATGTATAGGGAGACTATGCGGGGCCTACCTTTGCCGATATAGTGTTCTCTCAACACTGAGGGTTTCCGGGCCCTTGTCTTTTGTGTCTCTGAATATGAGTTGTTAGCGCCATTTCACAAATGTTTATATTTTTATGGATAATGATTGCAAATATTTGTTTTTTGCCATTTGTCTTTTGTAATTATTTTGATTTGTGGAGTGAAATGTGTCAACGTTAGAGGGCGCAATTCTTTATTTACTGTAATGCACGAAGAAGAAAGTGTTTTTTGGTTGAAGAAGACTTAAAGATGATGGCGAAGGAGCAACACAGTCTTTTTGCCGTGCTTCGACCATCAGTGTTTGTTCACGCGTAAAAAGTTGTTTTTATTCGCCACCAAACGAAGAGGTTGAACAACGAAAATAAGAAGAAACTAATGGAATCTAAAATAACCTCTACACATAGCATTTCCATGAGCTGCCCTCACATTCACAGCACTTCATGGACAAATACGACGAAGCACATTCTCCACATGGGCTGTAGAGGGAAATATACCAAATTGGGCACTGGAGGACTCACACAGACGCGATCAAAAGAAACACATTCCGAAAGACAGAACAATTGGAGATCGGAGCTCATGCACATACGCATACACACACACAGACATATACATACACGCACATACACGCGCACACACCGACAAGATTACAAAAGAATGCCAGCGGAGAGAGAGACGGAGGGACTGCCCGCCGGAGAAGGCCAGCCTTGGCGTGTCAGTCTTGGGGACCAGACGGGAATCAACTAACCAGACGATGACTAACCTGGGGAGGACCTTCCCTTGGACGTGGACCCGTGCCGTGGGAGGGAGCGAGGACGACCGATTCAACCTACATTACCTTTGACATATAAAACTCCTATAAAAACTGAAGCTGGGCTGAAAGATGGCGCGCATTTTTCGACTGTGCTCGCCCGAGTGCAGTTTTCTCGTGAGATTAAGAAAAAGACGCCCAGATATCTGTCTTTGTATTATTTCCTGAACTCCAGAAATTGAAGAAACTAAATATCGGAACTCTAATCAGTTGTTGAGTCTTTTTTTTACCCTTTTCTTCTTGAGCACAAAAAACGAACACGCATTGGAGTAAGTTTGGCTTTTAAAGGTTGATTTACTAAATACTTCTCATTTCCACGGTGACCCAACTCCAACAATAACATGACAAATATTTGTCATCTCATCAATATTTGCACAACAGAGTACTGAGCTTCGAGATCCTCACTATAATAGTTCTCAAAATTATATTTCTTATCAATTTAGGTTAGTTAAGGGATATTTTATTGACAATCTAATATCAATCTACAAAGACAGAAAAACAATTGGTGGTGGGGGGGCGCGAATCTTTTTCTTCTTGGTAGGGGCGGGCGTGAAATAATTGAGAGGCACTGCGAGTATATGCCGACATTATATTCATACAATATTGCAGCCCGAGTGAACCACAGCATTGTTGCAAGTTCGGTCGGAGAAACGTAAACGTCCCACTGCTGTTCCAGCAGCGGCTTCTCGGGGCATAGGCGCGAGAGATGACTCGCCAATGTGGCGTTAATTTAGTTATTTTGTTATTTTTTTTTATCAACGAATTAAAATATTATATAAAATAAATATTAAAATAGAACAGCCAGGTGTAAAAAAAAACACTGAGGCAAATAAATATATTTGGAAAATACGCGCTTAAAGCATGACGTCATAAGCAAGCGCGCAGCTTCCGAAGGACCTCGACCACATCCACCGACCCGTCCACACCGGAACAAAAACACCCACCGCTAAATTCTTCTGATTTCGTGTGGAACTGACTGTAATTTTCTCAAAGGATGTCCAGTGATACGCTAAAGGACTACGACATAATTCATTAAGTCTTTGTGTCCCGATAACCTTATCTTCGCGCGTTGATGCTTTTCGGCGTAGTTAGCTTAGCTTGTTAGCTTGTTAGCCGCTAACAAAAAGAGGCATTTGACTCATCGCAAAGCAGAGATCAAGGGCGGATTTTTTGGAATTATCATTTGAAAATGTGTGAAAGAACGACACCCAAGTACAAAGACGAACTTTGTGGGATAAAAGAAGATAACGAGCAACATCTTCGACTGCTGGGCGAAGTTAACAAGCAGCCTCCTGTTGTGCTACACGAAGCGGGTTTGTACACGTCTTACTCTCATTTGCTTTGTCAAGAACGACTTTCTATCGTTAAAAATATGCATCACAACATTAAGTTGTTTGGGGAAATGCGTCCAAGGTTATTGCCGCTTTATTTTTAAATATTGCCTTTTACTTGCAGGTCTGCTGAACATTTGTTTTTGCCAAATGAAATCAGTGCAGAAAATATATGCCAAAGAATAACCAATGGGGGGGTGAACTCCATGGTTTTTTTTTTTTCATAAAATTTGAACTGATTATTTAACATTTTACATTTTCTGGTATTTATATCTTGTTCAAGCAATTCCTTCCGGAAGTAATTCTGCCTGACTCTCAATAATATGCACACTGCGGCGAAAACATCAATGGCGGTTGATCAATTTTAGTGGATAAAACACAAAATATTAAGTTTAAAAAAAAAATCAAGCACGTAATGGTCTTATTTATTTATTAACTTTGTACTGGCTTCGTCGGGTGAGAGTCAATGAACCTCCGGTGGATCTGCACTGTTTTGTGCACATGTACCCATCCAAACATTTAAAATACATTTAATGCATCCATCCAGGGTTGCACGGATCTCATCAGTGAACAAGCGCATGCTGCAAGGAATGCATCTGCATCTTTGGCTTACAATGGGCTTAAAAAGGAAGAACGTCACAACCCCCTTTTCCACCAACAAGGCCAGGAACATTTATTTCCCGGTCATAAAGTTCCTGTGGCCCAGGTGGTTTGCATCTCCCCCACAACTCATAGTTCCTGGTAATTTATGCAAATGACAATGTTGTGTTACTTTGTTACTCATTACTGACACCCTATGGCTGTTAAGCATCATTGCAGTTCCAAAATAATTCAGTGAACTCTTAAAATATTTTGGTGTATCTTCGTCAAATTTGAATACATATTGGCTAACTTTAAAATATACAGTCATTATTCAAATATGTCAACATGAAAGTCAGAGTGAAAGTGTTGTTGCTTAATGCTTATGTGTAGGGATTTTGACTCTTCAAACGTAATTTTGTTTTAAAATTTATTTAAAAACAGAAATTTTATAAAAAATAAAAAGGGTAATGTCGGAACGTACTCGCAGGCTAAATGTCATTTTGGGCAAAAAAAAAAACCCAAACGTAAATCATGCAATAAATAGCGACTCTGATGCCAGGGCCCCTTTAATTTTTTTAGGGATCCAGATTATCATGAAAGCAAAAAGTACCCACGATGAAACTATCTATAAATGCAAAATGAAATACTTGTAAACATATTTCACTTGAAGGATTCCTATTCTATCAATGACATTATGTTGCGGTGGCCCCCAGTGGCCCCCCATTAATATCTTAGGGTCCCACAACAGGTGTTCCATCAGACGCACACAATAGCCTGTGTGTGCTAACTTCAGCTCGCTTCCAGAAACGTCTGTGACTAATTCAGGAATTAAATCGGGCATCAGCCGCAACGTGCTTCCTTTTTAAATGCTCGTTTATCACTGTTGTGCTGCTAAAAGGAGGTTTACATCGTAGGACGTAATTTTGTGAAATGCCCCCATGGTCCGGTCCAAATCGGGGTCGCACACATTGCTCTGTATGCGGCAGGCACAAGTCAAGGTAACACGGTAGAAACAATATAAGACAAAGTCGCCGCCTGAGCTTTGACTTGACCAAACCAAATTTGTCTTTTTGTGTCCTGCAGACGTCAATGAAAACGATCTCCGTTCTGTGAAAGAGGAGCCAGACTTGACTCACATCAAAAAGAAGGAGGAGGAGGAGGAGATCAACAAGTCACCAGTGAACGTTGTCCCTATAAAGACTGAAGATGAAAACAAGGATGAGAGTGAGGACAACAGAGGGGCGGAGCCTCCAAGCAGCAGCTCAAGTCATCACGTGACAACAGAAGGTGATGAAGACCACTGGGGGCCATCACAAGCACAAAATGAGGACACATTATCAGGCGCTCGTGACGATGATGATGATAATGAGCAAACTAAAGGTGAGAGGGCATGTCACACTGACTCATTATCTTCAAAGTTGTCTTTAAAACTGCACAAAAAAACACACAGTGGAGAAAAAACATTTTCCTGCTCAGTTTGTGGCAAGAGTTTCTCTCAAAAGTCGCATTTAACAAACCACACAAGAACACACAGTGGAGAAAACCCTTTTTCCTGCTTGGTTTGTGGAAGATACTTCTCTAGAAAGGCTAATTTACAAATTCACACAAAAACACACTGTGTTGAAAAACCTTTTTCATGCTCAGTTTGTGGCAAAAGCTTCTCTGATATGTCATGTTTGTTTGACAAGCCACACAAGAAAGCACACTGGAGAAAAACCTTTTTCCTGCTCAGTTTGTGGTAAAAGCTTCTCTGGAAAGTCACATTTACGAATCCACACAAGAAAACACACTGGAGAAAACCCTTTTTCTTGCTCAGTTTGTGGTAAAAGCTTCTCTCAAAACTCAACGTTAACAAGCCACACAAGAACACACAGTGGAGAAAAACCTTTTTTCCTGCTCGGTTTGCGGTAAATCTTTCTCTGTAAAGTCAAATTTACGAATCCACACAAGAACGCACAGTGGAGACAAGACATTCAGTTGCAGCGTTTGTGCTAAGAAATTTGCCACTAAACAGAGTGCTGAGAAACACGATTGTGCTGGTGAGAATTGCAGCGATCTGAAGCTTAAAAAAAGGACAAAAAAACTGAAGGAACCGACTCTTTGTGGTAAGATGTGATTTTGAATAAAATATAATAAACGGTATAAGAAACGGTGCTTATGAAATCGGTGCCTTCCACGATCATCAATAAAATCACTTGTTCCACTTGCTCAACTGGCCTTCATTACGCTGTGAAAAGGTGAAAAACTGAACGAGAAGTTGAACTTTAAATAGAACAAGAAAGATAAATGCAAGTAGTCTCAGTTTCTCTCAAAGATTTTGGAATGTCAAGAGTGTAGCTACACCGGTCCAGTGAAAAGGCCACGATTCAGACTGATGTCCAGATTTTCTTTTTTTATTTCTCTTCCTTTGATGGCTTTAGGAAATCACGTGACACAGTGAAAACTACAAATACATACACGCCGAATGAGTCCTTGAGGCCAATGCAAACAATGTACATTAATAAACAAAGTAAAAATGAAGAAAGGCACAAATATCGTGTGCGCCTCCTGAACACAGTGTATTTATCGCTCTGCTGATGCACGGTCCGTTCCTGCTTTCGTAAATCTTCCCGCTTCTTTTTTTTCGTCACCACGGAGGAGAGGATCCGCATTACGCAGTTCGTTGCTGCGCGTCTGAATTGCAAAAGTGAATCACCGTAATTTAATGAATACTGAAACGAATAATTAAATATTTAAGTACCTAAATAAATACCGAAATATTTTTTAACACTCTAACATTTACATAATAAAACAGCGACATATTTCAATTTAAAATTCACAACCACATACTGAGTTAATTAAATTCATAATAAATATAGAAACAAAATATTTAAATAATTTTTATGTATTAAATAAATTGAATAAATATTATAGTATTACATAAGCAAGCTTAAATAATTCCATGAAAATCGAATTAAATACTGATAGAGGTAAAGAATAGTAAAAGAAAAAAATACTTAAATAGTGACGTGCAAATAAATGAAAAACAACAGACAAATCCCGAATGAAAAATACAATTTATCAACATTTGACAAACGACAATGTGAAATGTTGAGCTGAGAGATTTCTTTCTTGCATATTCATATTCTTAAAGAACCTTAATTATTTTTTTCTTTTACTTTTTTAGTTACTTAAGAGCTCAATCCACGTGGGAGATAAAAAAAATATCTCATGCAAAAAATAAAGAGCGACTAATTGTTTTTGAGGACAATCAAGGCACCATAGCACTGGCGAAAAAGCCTGTAAAAAGGCAAAGGTGAAAATATGTTGACATTAAGAAACACTTTATCACGTCAGCTCCAGCACTCTCCCGCGACCCAGTACAGGAAAAGCGGTGTGGATAATGACATGGCATGACATTTGGAATACTGTCCAACCGACAACATGGTGGCAACAACAAAACCAGAAACAAAAGTTAAGTTTAATTCATCTGTCAAGTTTATGTTTGGGAACTAAAATGTTTGTTCATTTGCATACGGTTTAAATCTTAAGTTTTTCCGATGTTTAGAAGAATATGACAATGATTTGCATCGCAAATGGTGACATCTGTCGGTGAGTTGATGACAGTGCCCCACACGGCCAGCAGCCAATCATATCACAGCGGGGTGTGTCCTGTTCTTCCGCTTTCGTGCCGAACAGACTGCCATTTTCAAGCAGGGGATCCATAGTCCATATAATAGGCGAGTCGCATTACAAGGCGCATCATTTGTTTTGGGGAAGATTTAAGACTTTAAAGTGCGCCTGATGGTCGCGAAAATACGATAACCACGATGAAACTATCTCTAAATGCAAAAAGAAATACTTGTAAACATATTTCGCTTGAAGGATTCCTATTTTATCAATGACATTATGTTGCGATGGCCCCCAGTGGCCCCCATCAATATGTTCGGGTCCCACAACAGGTGTTCCATCAGACGCACACAATAGCTTGTGTGTGCTAACTTCGCTTAGCTTCCAGAAACGTCTGTGACTATGTCAGGAATTAAATCGGGCATCAGCCGGAACGTGCTTCTTTTTTAAATGCTCGTTTATCACTGTTGTTGTGCTGCTAAAGGGAGGTTTACATCGTAGGACGTAATTTTGTGAAATGCCCCCATGGTCCGGTCCAAGTTGGGGTTGCACACATTGCTCCGTATGCGGCAGGAACAAGTCAAGGTAGCACGGTAGAAACAATAGAAGACAAAGTTGCCGCATGAGCTTTGACTTGACCAAACCAAATTTGTCTTTTTGTGTCCTGCAGACGTCTGTGAAAACGATCTCTGTTCTGTGAAAGAGGAGCCAGACTTGACTCACATCAAAAAGGAGGAGGAGGAGATTAACAAGTCACCAGTGAACCTTGTCCCTATAAAGACTGAAGATGCAAACAAGGATGAGAGTGAGAACAACAGAGGGGCGGAGCCTCCAAGCAGCAGCTCAAGTCATCACGTGACAACAGAAGTTGATGAAGACCACTGGGGGCCATCACAAGTACATAATGAGGACACATTATCACGCTCTCCTGATGATGATGATGATGGGCAAGCCAAAGGTGAAAGGGCATGTCACACTGACTCATTAACTTCAAAGTTGTCTTTAAAACCGCACACAAAAACACACAGTGGAGAAAAAACATTTTCTTGCTCGGTTTGTGGCAAGCGTTTCTCTCAAAAGTCGCATTTAACCAACCACACAAGAACACACAGTGGAGAAAAACCATTTTCCTGCTCAATTTGTGGAAAATGCTTCTCTCAAAAGTCACATTTAACAGAACACACAAGAACACACAGTGGAGAAAAACCTTT
This sequence comes from Idiotropiscis lumnitzeri, assembly GCF_059441095.1. Taxonomy (NCBI): domain Eukaryota; kingdom Metazoa; phylum Chordata; class Actinopteri; order Syngnathiformes; family Syngnathidae; genus Idiotropiscis; species Idiotropiscis lumnitzeri. The sequence continues at coordinate 13,503,191 of NC_142392.1, forward strand.
TTCCTGCTCAATTTGTGGAAAATGCTTCTCTCATAAGAAGAGTTTAACAGAACACACAAGAACACACAGTGGAGAAAAACCTTTTTCCTGCTCAGTTTGTGGCAAGAGTTTCTTTCATAAGGCAAGTTTCACAAAACACACAACAGCACACAGTGGTGAAAAACCTTTTTCCTGCTCAGTTTGTGGCAAGAGTTTCTCTCAAAAGTCAAATTTAACAATCCACACAAGAACACACAGTGGAGAAAAACCTTTTTCCTGCTCAGTTTGTGGAAAGAGTTTCTATCATAACTCGCAATTACGACGCCACACAAGAACACACACTGGAGAAAAACCTTTTTCCTGCTCAGTTTGTGGAAGATACTTCTCAACAAAGTCAAATTTACAAATCCACACAAGAACACACAGTGGTGAAAAACCTTTTTCCTGCTCAGTTTGTGGCAAGAGTTTCTTTCATAAGGCAAGTTTCACAAAACACACAACAGCACACAGTGGTGAAAAACCTTTTTCCTGCTCAGTTTGTGGCAAGCGTTTCTCTCAAAAGTCGCATTTGACAATCCACACAAGAACACACAGTGGAGAAAAACCTTTTTCCTGCTCAGTTTGTGGAAAGAGTTTCTATCATAACTCGCAATTACGACGCCACACAAGAACACACAATGGAGAAAAGCCATTCAGTTGCAGCGTTTGTGCTAAAAAATTCTCCACTAAACAGAATGCAGAGAGTCACAATTGTGCTGGTGAGAAAAGCAGCGATCCTTGAAGCTTAAAAAAAGAAAATAAAAAACTGAAGGAACTGACTCTTTGTGGTAAGATGTAAATTTTTATTTTGAATAAAATATGGTATATTGAATTTTACAAAGCTTTTTTATTGACATTAAGCCAATGTGATCCGTGCCAGAAGAAGCAATGTGTCTGAGTGATGATGATTTGTTTTGGTGTTTACATCAAACATGTAAAGAAAATAAATTGCCTTTGCCTGGAATAACATTTTTTAACATTATGCTTTTCAGTTGTCTTTTTAATCGTATTTAATGGAAAAGGTGTGAGAAGAAACAGTGCTTATGAAATCTGTGCCTTCCAGAATCATCAATAAAATCACTTGTTCCACTTGCTCAACTGGCCTTCATTATGCCGTGAAAAGGTGAAAAACAGATCTAGAAGTTGAACGATAAAAAGAACCAGACCGAGAAACGCAAATCGTCTCAGTTTCTCTCAAAGGTTTTGGTATGTCAGGAGTTGGCAACTTGATGGCGACTGGAGTCAGCGCTGGTTTTCTCGCTGTGTTTGGCTGGCTCGTATATGAATGGTCCATTGAACAAAACTCAAACTCTTCAAATATCCCCTCACATACATTTAATATTACGCTTTCTGAATAAATTTCTGACTTGCTAAATACACTTTCTAGGTTGAGCTCTATCAAGGGTTTGGCGTTTGTTGCTAAGCAAAATCTCACTTTGGAAAAACTATAATTTTGTCAAATATACCAAATATTTTTTTTCATGCTGTATTATATTTTTTATACATTGGATTATTTATATATTGAAATAGGAAAATATTAAAATGTAAAATTGGAAACCACATACAGACTTAATTCAATTAATAATAAATATAGAAACATTTTATAAATATTGAACTCATTTAGAAGAGTCCTGATCTTGAAATAAATATTGAATGATAAAAAATACTTTAAAAATTAATTCAATAACCCGACCCCGGATTAGCGGCAGAAAATGGCTGGATGGATGTAATAATTTAAATTGCATCCAAATTCAAAAGAACAAATATGTTAAGAAATATTCAAGTGTGAAATAAAAAGGTTTAAATTGTTGAGAATTTTACATACTAAAATAATTGAATAAATATTGTATTATTACATAAGCAAGCTTAAATATAAATTGAAATATCCTCCTGACGACCAGTAGTTCAAATTTGTCCTCTGTAGAGGACATTTTTAAACCTAAATATCTCCCACCCAGTGCATCCAATTGCATTAACTCTTTTTGTGCTCTATAGAGGACATTCAGAGCTTTCCAATGATACCAGATTTGTAGGGGTGGGTGGTTTGTTACCTTGACATCACCGTAGATGAAAATGGCTTCCCTCAGTGCAAGCACTTTTTATGGGAAGAGGAAAAGTAAGTGTTTAATACTTTTTATCAAAGACATTTTGCCTTGAAATGCTGTTGGCATTTTATTTATAAGACTCTTATGAACATGTTAAAGTGTTGTTTGAGTTATTTTAAGTCTATTTGAGCCTAGTATTCAAGTGTTTAAAACATGTCCTTTGTAGTGGACGTTTGAAGTTATTTCATCCATTTTGCTCTTTTTTTCCAAATGACAAGAAAGGGTCATTCCCAGAAGCAGAGGAAATTTTACTGCAGATTTTTGGGAAATTCTATTGACATGGGCAGTCTAGGATAGCCAAACATTCAAATGTATTGCGCTTCAAGTACGAGAGTGAAAATTGTGGCGGAAAGCATGACCAGAAATCGGTTTTACAAATCGAGAAACTCCATCAAGCTCGTCAACGACTTTGATGTTTTAGATGAAGAAAAAACAAGTGATCTCTTGTGGAGAATCAGGTCCCTCTTGAGCTACGACCTTTTCAAGAATTTTTGCAATAAACGGAAGATTTGAAACCGGGCTATAGTTGTTGAGACTCTCTGGGTCAAGGTTTGGTTGCTTGTAAAGAACAACTTTCTATTGTTAACTATATGCATCAACACATCCATTTGTTAGAGGAAAATGCCTTTTTTTTATTTAGCTTTTATTAACATCGAAACAGCATACACACAAACCAATCAAACATCTTTTTTGCAAGTATAAAAATCCAACTAAGGGTCAAGATGAAAAATATAAATAAATAGATATTATGCTACATTACCGCTAAACAAAAAATATTTGAACAACCCCTGTCAAGTACAGAAATGCTACCCGGTAGGAGACAACGTTGGCATAATGTAAAGGAAATTTCCCCAGATTTTTCCAAAGATTGTGGGCTTCCTCCGAACTCCAAACAAAATATTTTCTGCCGTACAATAAGAAGAAAGTTCATTCAACCTGTGACTCTGTGATGGTGACTTCTCACACTTCCAATTGACGAGTACTATTATTTTCCCAGCAGTGCTGGCTAACAAATTATATTTGTGACAATCCACATGAATCATATCAACATCTCCTAAAAACCAGATCCTAGAATCATAAGGTATGTCAGAACAAATGAACCTTCACACAGTGGACACAAAAAAAACACCGTTCTCAAATATAAACATTCCTAAAGCAGATGTAAAAAAAAAAAAAAAAAATCACCCTTATGCAGCTTTGTCCATTTTTTTGGCCTTTTTTGGGTGTTTATGTATTTAAATGCTCGATTATCACTGCCGTGCTGCTATGAAAGGGAGGTTTAATTTGGTGAAATTCCCCCCTACCCCATGGACCGGTCCAAATCCGGGTGGCACGCATTGCTCTATGTGAGGCAGGCACAAGTCAAGGTAGCAGTGTAGAAACAATTAAGTCACCGCCTGAGGTTTGACTTGACCAAACCAAATGTGTGTTTTGTCTTTTTGTGTCCTACTATCCTACTATCTCTGTTCTGTGAAAGAGGAGCCAGACTTGACTCACATCAAAAAGGAGGAGGAGGAGATCAACAAGTCACCACTGAATTGTGTCCCTATAAAGACTGAAGATGAAAACAAGGGTGAGAGTGAGGACAACAAAGGGGCGGAGCCTCCAAGCAGCAGCTGAAGTTATCACAGGGTGATGAAGACCACTGGGGGTCATCACAAGCACATAATGAGGTCACATCATCACGTTCTCCTGACGATGAGCGCGAGCGCGACCGCTTCCGCCTTCCCCGCTTCCTGCAAATCTTGAATGAGGGTTACAATGAAGATATCTATAGACGCAATGCGAAGTATTTCAGCCAGACCTTCGTCCTCCACGATGCTTACACGCAGTGGCCACCGACTTCGCTATGGCTTTGGTGAGTCTCAATTTAGTTGATCCATCCATCGGTTTCAGTTGCAAATTATCCATGGATGCCTGGGTTTGACAAGGGGCTGGAGAATTGGCATCAGCGGTGTACTTGGCAATCAAATGGTATTTTAAACTGGACGTGCTGCGATAGGAGTTCAGTTCACGATGGCAATACACACAAATGACTTTGCTCTTATCAATGACACCATGAGGTAAGTTAAAAAAAAAAATTGGCGTTCAGAATTGAATTTGCGTCATTTTTACCAATCGCCATGATGCTTTTAGTTCTATAAACCGGCGACAAATCCCCACAGCAAGCCCATGCAGGCGTGTCCTAAATTTCGCATGCTTGATGTTTTTTTTCCGGTCTCGCAAGCGTCAGTGCTACGTCATAGGACTACTTTGTTTATTAGGCCAAGATGGGTCGTAATCGCTCGTTAAAAATATTGACGCCGTTAAAGAGGGGTGTTGGATTAAACACGTTTTTCTGACACCACTTATATATATATATATATATGTATATATATATAGAATAGAATAGAAAGAATAGAAATCCCTTTATTGTCATTGTACTCAAGTGTGCAACGAGATTAGAGGGCTCCCCTCTCCAGTGCAATACAACAATAATACAGACAATATATAAATTAGATAAATAAATAAGACAGTGCAATGGAATTCAGTACTGAATAGGGCATATAGAAACACATCACAATGCTGTTTTGCAAGGTTAGGGTGGTCTCGTGTGTGTGTGAGAGTTCAGTATGGAGATGGCTCTCGGAAAGAAACTGTTTCTCAGTCTATTGGTCCTTGATTTTATGCATCTGTAACGCTTGCCAGAGGGCAACAGGTCGAACAGGTGTGAGTTTGGGTGGGTATTGTCTTTGACGATGTTGAGAGCCCTTCTGAGGCACCGGGCGGTGTAGATGTCCGACAGCGAGGGGAGAGGGCAGCCAGTAATCCTTTGCGCTGTTTTGACTGTCCTCTGGAGCCTCACTCTGTCCGCCTCAGTGCAGCCGCTGTACCAGGTGGAGACACAGTACGTCAGCAGGCTCTCGATGGACGAGTGGTAGAAGGCCAGCAGCAGCTTCCTGTCCAGGTTGAATTTCCTGAGGACTCTCAGGAAGTGCAGACGTTGGCGGACCTTCTTTACCACTGCTGTGGTGTTGTGACTCCAAGAAAGGTCATCGGAGATCTGTACTCCCAGGAACTTGAACGTGTGGACCCTCTCCACACACACGCCTTCGATGCAGAGGGGGGGCGGCAGCGTCTTGTTCCTCCTGAAGTCGACGACAATCTCCTTTGTTTTAGCAGAGTTAAGTTGCAGTCTGTTGTCCTTGCACCAAGTTGTCAGTCTCTTTACCTCCTCTCTGTAGGCTGTCTCGTCACCTTCCGAGATCAGACCGACCACTGTCGTGTCGTCAGCAAACTTGACGATGGTGTTGTTGCCGTGGGCCGGGCTGCAGTCGTAGGTGTAGAGGGCGTACAGGAGAGGGCTCAGCACGCATCCTTGGGGGGAACCGGTGCTCAGCATGAGGGTGGAGGACGTGTAGGGGCCGAGCAACACAGTCTGGGGTCTGTTGGTCAGAAAGTCCTTAATCCAGATGCGTGTGAGGGCAGGGAGGCCGAGAGTGTCCAGTTTGGCGACGAGGATGTCTGGGATGATCGTGTTGAATGCCGAGCTGTAGTCCACAAAGAGCATCCTTGCATAGCTCTGCTGTTGTTCCAGGTGGCCCAGTACAACATGCAGAGCAGTGTCGATGGCGTCCTCAGTGGATCTGTTAGCCCGGTATGCAAACTGGTAGGGGTCCAGAGTGGGAGGAAGGCAGTCCCTGATGTGCTGGAGAACCAGCCTCTCGAAGCACTTCATAATGACTGGTGTGAGAGCAACAGGACGGTAGTCATTCAGGTGGACGGCTGGTGACTTTTTGGGGACAGGAATAATGGTGGAAGTTTTCAAGCAGGAGGGGATGACTGCCTGAGCCAGGGAGCGGTTGAAGATCCTGCAGAAAACATGTGACAGTTGGTGGGCACATGCTCTGAGGACCTTGCCTGGTATTCCGTCGGGTCCAGTAGCTTTCCTGGGGTTGACCGCCAGGAGCACGCGCCTCACATCGTGTTCCTCTACTATGAGTGGGGGGGAGTTGGAGCTTGAAGTGCGGGGGTGTGACGGATGGGGCGAGTCAAAGCGAGCGAAGAAGCAGTTAAGCTCCTCTGCCAGCGATGCACTCGGGTCTACAGAGGTCGTGCTGCCGCCACGGAAGTTGGTGATGCTCCGTAGACCCTGCCACACCTCCCGTGGTCTGTTACTGGCAAGGTGGGCCTCCAGCCTCCCTTTGTAGATTGCCTTGGCTAGCTTGATGCCTTTGCTCAGGTCAGCACGGGCCACCCTGTACTGGGCTTTGTCGCCTGACCTGAAGGCAGCGTCACGGGCCTTGAGGAGAGAGCGAACCCTGCTGGACATCCAGGGCTTCGCATTTGGGAAGGTCCGTATCGTCCTGTGTAGGGACACAGTTTCCATACAGAACTTGATGTAGTCCATGTGTGTCGACATCAAGGTCCTGATGATCAAAGAGGTCCCAGTTTGTGTCTTGAAAGCAGTCCTGTAATTCACTCATGGCGTCGTCACGCCAGGTTTTCACAGTCTTTGTGGTGGACCTGAATCTGCGCCTGGGAGGGGTGTACGCAGGTGCGAGCTGCAAGGACAGGTGGTCTGACTGGCCGAGGGGGGCGAGTGGGAGGGCTCTGTATGCGTGCTTGATGTTCGAGTACACATGGTCGAGAGTGTTGTCTCCCCTCGTCGGGCACTTGACATGCTGGTGAAACTCTGGGAGTACAGTCTTTAAATTGGCCTTATTAAAGTCTCCCGCTACTACGTGAACGCCATCAGGGTGCGCCCGCTGATGTTTATTAATGACGCACGCGAGTAGCGAGAGCGCCGTGCTAGTGCTAGCGTCGGGAGGGATGTAAACAGCTGTGACAATCACGACCGTTAGCTCCCTCGGGAGGAAATAAGGCCGGCATTTAACGGACATGAACTCGATGTCGGGGGAAGAGTGCTTCTCGACGATCGTGCTATCGCCGCACCAGTTCTCATGCACGTAAACACAGAGCCCCCGCCCCTCCTCTTACCGGTGTCCCTCGTCCGATCCGCGCGATGTAGCGAGCGCCCGGCCAGCTGGATGCTAGCGTCGGGGATGTCCGCGTGCAGCCAGGTTTCCGTGACGACGATCACACTGCTATCGCGCACATAGCGGTTTCCCAGGATTTGTAATCCCAGGTCGTCGATTTTGTGGACCACGGATCTGGCGTTGGTGAGGTACAGACTCGGCAGTGGTTGCCTGTGGGGCTGCCGGCGCAGCCGTTGCAAGACACCGGACCTGCAGCTCCGCTTCTGCTTCCTCTCTCTGCGTCACCTGCGCCGCCTCCCGGTCCCGATGACAAGCCACGGTGAACCGGGCAGCCTCGCCAGTTCGTCCGGAATTTTGCGATCATAGAAACATTCCTCTGTGATGGTTATTTCGCATCGATATCCAATGTCCACGATGTCCTGGCGGGTATATCGATGTTGTGCCTCAGTTGGTGCCAATAAGAGCAAGCAAACACTAATAAAAAGTAATAAGGAGCACTGGGAGGGAGAGCTGTTAGCCGCTGCGTCTATGCGCGCCGCCATCTTGGAAAAAAAAAAACACAAGCAGGAGGAGCCACCACTTGAAGAAAGACCAAGAAAAGCAAGCTAAAGTTAACTGCAGCGTACACATAGCCAATAGAATCATGCCAGGATGCCTTTGTCTCTGTGTCATTTGCATATTGTGTCTATAAATTATTGCTGAACAGCGGAGACGCACAGAGCTGTATTGAGAGGGACCCAAGCCCAAAGTGTAGACTTGTGTGTTAGGAATAAATCCACTCGTGTGTGAAAATGCCAGCTTCCTGATACCTTTCTATTGCAGAACGAGCGCGCATATTGTTGGATGAGTGAGAGTTGGGTAAAGTCACGAATTGGAGTCAGATTACTAATTTGAGGTTACATTGGTTTAAAATTAAATTCTAAAATTGATTTAAAGATAAATTCCAACAATTTCTAGTTCAGTTTTTCACCTTTTCACAGCGTAATGAAGGCCAGTTGAGCAAGTGGAACAAGTGATTTTATTGATGATTGTGGAAGGCACCGATTTCATAAGCACCGTTTCTTCTCACACTTTTTCCATTAGGTATGATTAAAACGACAACTGAAAAGCATAACGTTAAAAAATGTTATTCCAGGCAAAGGCCATAAATCTTATTTACATGTTTGATGTAAACACCAAAACAAATCATCACTCAGACACAATGCTTCTTCTGGCACTGATCACATTGGCTTTGTGTCAATAAAAGAGCTTTGCAAAATTCAATTTCATCATATTTTATTCAAAATCACATTTACATCTTACCACAAAGAGTCAGTTCTTTCATTTTTTTTCTTTTTTTTAATCTTCAAGTATCGCTGCAATTCTCACCAGCACAATCGTGTCTCTCAGCACCCTTTTTAGAAAAGAAATTTTTAGCACAAACGCTGCAACTGAATGGCTTGTCTCCACTGTGCTTTCTTGTGTGGATTGTTAAATCAAGCTTTTGAGAGAAGCTTTTGCCACAAACTGAGCAGGAAAAAGGTTTTTCACCACTGTGCTTTCTTGTGTGACTTGTTAAATTTGATTTTCGAGAAAAGCTTTTACCACAAACCAAGCAGGAAAATGGTTTTTCTCCAGTGTGTGTTCTTGCGTGCCTTACTAAATGAGAATTTTGGGAGAAACTTTTACCACAAACTGAGCATGAAAAAGGTTTTTCTCCACTGTGTGTTCTTGTGTGGGTTGTTAAATCAAACTTTTGAGAGAAGCTTTTACCACAAACCAAGCAGGAAAAAGGTTTTTCTCCACGGTGTGTTCTTGTGTGCCTTTTTAAACTTGACTTTTGAAAGAAGCTTTTGCCACAAACCAAGCAGGAAAAAGGTTTTCCTCCACTGTGTGTTCTTGCATGTCCTGTTAAATTTGCCTTTTGAGAGAAACCTTTTCCGCAAACTGAGCAAGAAAAAGGTTTTTCACCACTGTGCGTTCTTGTGTGGCTTACTAAATTAGACTTTCGAGAGAAGCTTTTGCCACAAACCGAGCAGGAAAAAGGTTTTTCTCCACTGTGCGTTCTTGTGTGGCTTACTAAATTAGACTTTCGAGAGAAGCTTTTGCCACAAACCGAGCAGGAAAAAGGTTTTTCTCCACTGTGTGTTCTTGCGTGCCTTGTTAATTGTGCCTTTTGACAGAAGCTTTTGCCACAAACTGAGCAAGAAAAAGGTTTTTCTCCACTGTGCGTTCTTGTGTGCCCTTTTAAAGACAGCTTTGAAGTGAATGAGTCAGTGTGACATGCCCTTTCACCTTTGGCTTGCCCATCATCATCATTAGTATCATCATCATTGTCATGAGCATCTGATGTGTCCTCATTATGTACTTGTGATGGCCCCCAGTGGTCTTCATCACCTTCTGTTGTCACGTGATGACTTGAGCTGCTGCTTGTAGGCTCCGCCCCTCTGATGTCCTCACTCTCATCCTTGTTTTCAACTTCAGTCTTTATAGGGACAACGTTCAGTGGTGACTTGTTGATCTCCTCCTCCTCCTCCTCCTTTTTGATGTGAGTCAAGTCTGGCTCATCTTTCATAGAACGGAGATCGTTCTCACTGACATCTGTAGGACACAGAAAGACAAACACACATTTGGTTTGGTCAAGTCAAACCTCATGCGGCGACTTTGTCTGATATTGTTTCTACCATGCTACCTTGACTTGTGCCTGCCGCATACGGAGCAATGCGTGCGACCCCAACTTGGACCGGACCATGGGGGCGTTTCACAAAATTACGTCCCTGTTAAATGTGCCTTTTTAGAGAAGCATTTGCCACAAACTGAGCATGAAAAGGGTTTTTCCCCACTGTGTGTTCTTGTGTGCATTACAAAATGAGACTTTTGAGTGAAGCATTTACCGCAAACTGAGCAGGAAAAAGGTTTTTTTCCACTGCGTGTTTTTGTGTGGATTTGTAAATGTGACTTTTCAGAGAAGCATTTTCCACAAACTGAGCAAGAAAACGGTTTTTCTCCACTGTGCGTTCTTGTGTGCCTGACTAAATTAGACTTTCGAGAGAAGCATTTGCCACAAACTGAGCATGAAAAGGGTTTTTCACCACTGTGTGTTTTTCTGTGCCCTTTTAAAGACAGCTTTGAAGTGAATGAGTCAGTGTGACATGCTCTTTTACTTTTAGCTTGCCCATTATCATCATCATCGTCGTCATGAGCGTCTGATAATGTGTCCTCATGATGTGCTTGTGATGGTCCCCAGTGGTCTTCATCAACTTCTGTTGTCACATGACGACTTGAACTGCTGCTTGTAGGCTCCGCCCCTCTGTTGTCCTCACTCTCATCCTTGTTTTCAGCTTCAGTCTTTATAGGGAGAACGTTAACTGGTGACTTGTTGATCTCCTCCTCCTCCTTTTTGATGTGAGTCAAGTCTGGCTCCTCTTTCACAGAACAGAGATCGTTTTCACTGACGTCTGCAGGACACAAAAAGACAAATTTGGTTTGGTCAAGTCAAAGCTCATGCGGTGACTGTCTTATTTTCTACCGTGCTACCTTGACTTGTGCCTGCCGCACACGGAGCAATGCGTGCGACCCCAACTTGGACCGGACCATGGGGGCATTTCACAAAATTACGTCCTTCGATGTAAGCCTCCCGTTAGCCGCACAACAGTGATAAACGAGCATTTAAAAAGGAAGCACGTTGCGGCTAATGCCGATTACATTCCTGACATAGTCACAGACGTTTCTGGAAGCTAAGCGAAGTTAGCACACACAGGCTATTGTGTGCGTCTGATGGAACACCTGTTGTGGGACCCTAACTTATTTATGGTGGCCACTGGGGGCCATCGCAACATAATGTCATTGATAAAATAGGAATTGTTCAAATGAAATATGTTTTCAAGTATTTCATTTTGCATTTATGGATAGTTTCATCGTGGGTACTTTTTGCTTTCATGATAATCTGGATCCCTAAAAGAATTAAAGGGGCCCTGGAATCAGAGTCGCTATTTATTGTATGATTTACGTTTGGGTTTTTTTACCCAAAATGATATTTATCCTGCGAGTACGTTCCGACATTACTCTTTTTATATTCATAAAATTTCTGTTTCTAAATAAATTTTAAAACAAAATTACATTTGAAGAGTAAAAGTTCTTACACAAAAGCATTAAGCAACAACACTTTCACTCTGACTTTCGTGTTGACATATTTGAATAATGACTGTAGATTTTAAAGTTATCCAATATTTATTCAAATTAGACTAAGATACACCAAAATATTATGAGTTCACTGAATTATTTTGTACCCGCAATGATGCATAACAGCCAAAGGGTGTCAGTAATGAGTAACAAAGTAACACCTACCATTGTTCCGTCATCATTGTCATTTGCAAAAATTACCGGGAACTATGAGATGCAAACCACCTGGGCCACAGGAACTTTATTACCAGGAACTAAATGTTCCTGGACTTGTAGGTAGAAAAGGGGGTTGTGACTTTCAGCCTTTTTGAGACCATAGTAAGCCAAAGATGCAGATGCATTCCTTGCAGCATGCGCATTATCACCGATGAGATCCGTGCAACCCTGGATGGATGCATTAAATGAATTTTAAATGTTTGGATGAGGTGAAACTACGCACATGTGCACAAAACAGTGCAGAGCCACCGGAGGTTCATTGACCGAGCCAGTAAAAATTTCATAAATAAGACCAATACGTACTTGATTTATGAAAAAAAACTTAATCCTTTGTGCTTTATCCACTCAAATTCATCACCCGCCATTGATCATTTTGCCGCAGTGTGGACAGTTTTTCGAGTCAGAGTGAATCATTCCATAAGGAATTGCTTGAACAAGATATGTCAGAGTTTTTGTCAAAAACGAGACAAGCCTTCATAAATGAATCACCCAGCCAAGATTGTCTTTGTCACTCGCGAGGAGCAGTCCGGCAAAGAGAAAAGCTTTCCCGCTCCTGTGCGGCCTTTATTGAAGCACAGCAAAGCAATTTGAATATGCAAACTCATAAAGAATGGAAAAACATGAACACTTTGACTTCATCACACCCGTCCACACTCTTCCTGTTGTTCGAACGATTTCAGCTTACAAGACATGTTTGGGTCAAACTTCTGTTAAAAATGCGAGCTAAACGGTTTCCTGTCAAACACGGTTCAAGACGTGCATCTGTTTTTGTGGCTTCCTGCTAAACTGCCAGCATAGACACAACTCTGTTACCACTGAACTCACGTTTTCCTGTTTAAGAGGTCCATGTTTTTGTGACCTTCTATTAACCTGTAAGCATAGTTTTGAAACATGATGACATGACAAACTTAATTTCTTTCACAATAATATAAAAACTTTCGAAGATGTTGCAAAAACAAATTGGAGAAGCTGTGGAGCAGAGCACAACATCAGTCAGACCCCGGGTCCACGACCAGACTTAATGCATTACTCTTGCTACGTACCAGCGAAACCGTCGGCTCAGCTCCAGGGGCTCCACACAACGGTACGCTTCGATCCTTACTGTGTTCCATGCCACAAAGTGCCCAATACGATATGTGGACGCGCGCTTCTCTTCATTATTTCTATTTTTAGCTCATAATTTTCCTGCTAAAATTTACACCCTGGCCAGGGTCTGTGCTCAAACTGAGCTTATTCACGACTATGTTGTCTATAGCTATAGTTTTACACTTCTTATTTCTCATCTCTTTAAGCACTAGACCTTTCTTTTCTTTATCTTCTGCACATTTCTCCCACACCCGTCCCCATTTACTGAGTTCCCATCATAATTTTTTTAATCATTTATAGAGGCCTCTTGTTTAAACAATAATTGAAACTAACACAGGGACATTTTCCATGACCAATCAGCCAGCAGACCCACACGCACAAGCTCTCTTTAACGACCCCAAAAGCCCCGACCGCTTGGACACAGGCGCACAACACCCATTGTGAGTAAAAGCATCTCACCGAAGGTTCAGCCGGCCGGCTGTTGAACGCCTGTGCCCCAGCACCCTGAGACCCTCAATGGAGCAAAATGCCAAAAATGAGGTATATATTGTTGTTGATGTGTGGGTCTGGCTCAGCTTCCCTCCGGACAGGTCGCCCAGCATGGCAGAATTGGTGATGGAAAAAGATTCTCTGACACAGTCATTTTGGCTAGAAAGAGATTTTATTCTCGTCACATGTTGATGTCAAAAGAAGTCTCCCCAAAAAGAAAAAAGGGAAAGGTGTCCCCTCTCTCCGGCCTTCCCTTCTTATTGGGAATGGCCACACCGGACATGAATATTGAAGGTTTGTATTACGATTGCTGGCATTATATTAAACACTTACGGGACAGAAGGTCAATTATTTAATTTAGCAGGTTCATATTTACTGAATATGTTCAACATTGATTAAACAAAAAGCATTTATCAAATGAAAGTAGAAGTACAGTGCATCGATAAGATTGACTGGGATTGTAGTCATGGTGTTTACTGATGCATTCATATGCTAAATTTATATGACTAAGTTTAAATGTAAGACCTCAAAATTGCACACATTGTATTTTCATGATCCACTCTCATTCAGAAGAAACAGATTCAGTCTGCTCAGGTCAAACTGATGACAAACCAGATAGCACTTCATGGACAAATACGACAAAACACATTCTCCACATAGGCCATAGAAGATACAAACATATCAAGTTGGGCCGGGGAGGACGTCACAGGGACGCTATCAAGAACACCCAAAAACATATAATTTGATCTGGGAAAACATACACCACACAATCTGTACACTGACGAGATTACAGGGGAATGTGAGCAGGAGAGACCGAGAGACTGCCGCCTGCCTGAGAAGGTCAGCCTTGGACGTTTAACGTGGGAAGGAGCAAGGACGACCGATTCAACCTACATGTCCCTTGATAAAGAAAACCTCCTATAAAATGTGAGGCTGGACTGAGATCAGCGCGCCATTTTTCGATTGTACTCGTCCGAGTATAGTTTCTCGTCAGATTAAGAAAAAGCCGCCCAGATATCTGTATTTGTACTATTTCCTGAACTCCAGAAATCGAAGAAACTAAATTTCGGAACTCTCATCAGTTGTTGTTGAGTCTTTATTTGGTTCTTTTCTTCTTGAGTACAAAGAACGAACACGCATTGGAGTAAATTTGGCTTTTAAGATTCATTTACTAAATGTTTCTCTTTTTCTCGGTGGCTCAACTCCAACAGTGGATATAAACATAAACTACATCTGTCAGCATAGTTTTGAAACCTGATGACATGACAAACTTAATTTATATTAAAACATTTAAAAACCGGAATAAGTAAAATATTAAATAATCAGTTCAAATTTTAAACTGAGAAAAAAACACGGAGTTTACCCCCGCTAATGGTTATTCTTTGGCATTTAATTTCTGCACTGATTTCATTTGGCATAAACAAATGTTCAGCAACCCGGCAAGTAAAAGGCAATAATTAAAAATAAAACGGCAATAACCTTGAACGATTTCCCCAAACAACTTAATGTTGTGATGCATATTTTTAACGATCGAAAGTCGTTCTTTACAAAGCAAATGAGAGTAAAACGTGTACAAACCTGCTTCGTTCTCTTCTTTTATTCCACAAAGTTCCACTTTGTACTTGGGTGTCGTTCTTTCACACATTTTCAAACGTCAATCTCAACAAATCCGCACTTAGTCTCTGCTTGGCGATAACTCGTGTGCTTCTCTTTGTTCGACCAGATGAAAGAAAGATGGCGTCGTTTTTCAAAGTCCCACTGAAAGGATTTCCTGTTCGTCACGAAAGTGGAAGAACAGGACACACCCCGCTGTGATATGATTGGCTGCTGGCTGTGTGAAGCACTGTCACCAATTCACCGACAGATGTCGCCATTTGCGATGCAAATCATTGTTATCTTCTTCTAAACATAGAGAAAAACCTAAGATGCACATGAACAAACATTTTAGTTCCCAAATATGAACTTGAGAGATGTATTGAATTTTACTTTTGTTGCTGGTTTTGTTTTCACATCTGACACCATGTTGTTGGTTGGACAGTATTCCAAATGTATTTCTCTATTATTAACAGTTGACATGATAAAGTGAAACTTTATGTCAACATATTTGCCTTTTTACAGGGTTTTTCGCCAGCGACGTGGTTGCGAATTTTAAATTAAAATACATCACTGTCTTAAAAAATGGTTTCAGAGTTTATAACTTAACTAACTTAAATATTTCATTATTCGTTTCAGTATTCATTAAACTACGGTGATTCATTATTTATTTCAATATTCATTGAACTGTTTTAGTAATAATTTAGTATTCAATGTTTACTCGTTACTGTAGTTACTTTTTCAATATTTGTGTCACTATTTTGTTCAATCTTAATATTAATATTAATAAGGCTTTGGCCTTACAGCAAGCAAACCAACTTGGTGTAAGGCCTCAACCGCAGAGAGAAGAAAAATGGTCGTGGAGGAGGTGCGCCGCCAGGAAGAGGCTGAAAGGTCTGCAAAGGCTGTCTCGCTTGCCAAGCAGGGACAGTGGATGAGGTGGGAAGGCCTGGAGAAAAGAAAGCTTGGCTGGAGGGATCTCTGGGAGATGGAAGCTAGCAACATCAGCTTCATCATCAGAGCTACCAATGACGTGCTCCCATCCCCAAAAAACCTCCACCAGTGGTATGGCGAAGATCCAACCTGTACCCTCTGCCCAACACCAGCAACTCTCAAACACATCCTGACTGGTTGTAAGACCAGCCTCACACAAGGCCGCTATACCTGGAGGCACAACCAGGTTCTCAAGAGCTTGGCAGCAGTGCTTGAAAGCAAGAGAATTACCATCAACTCCTTGCCCTTAAGAGCCACCACGACCATTACAGCACCAAAATTTGTCAGAGAGGGACAGAAAAAGCCCCACCATCCTTTTCTCAAGACAGAAGTTGGTCAGCTAACCAAAGGCCCGGGATTGGAAGATGCTGGTCGACATAGGTCAGCAACTAATCTTCCCAGCAGAGATTGCAGCCACCACCCTAAGGCCAGACTTAGTGCTGTGGTCCCCTTCACTGAAGGCTGTCTACATTGCAGAGCTGACAGTCCAGTGGGAAAATGCAGTTGAAGAGGCCTATGAGCGTAAGAAGTTGCGCTACACTGAACTGGCGGCGGACGCACAACAACGAGGGTGGAAAGCCAAGGTCTATCCCGTCGAAGTTGGATGCAGAGGGTTTGTGGCCTCATCAACCATCAAGCTGCTGAAAGACCTGGGCATCCATGGACAGGCTCTGCGGCACACAGTCAGATCGCTCTCTAAAGCGGCTGAAAGAAGCAGCCAGTGGATCTGGATGAAGAGGAAGGACCCCTCATGGGCTCATAGATCAGCAAAATAAACAATAAACAAAGTAGTCCTATGACGTAGCACTGACGCTTGCGAGACCGCAAAAAAAACATCAAGCATGCGAAATTTAGGACACGCCTGCATGGGCTTGCTGTGGGGATTTGTCGCCGGTTTATAGAACTAAAAGCATCATGGCGATTGGTAAAAATGATGCAAATTCAATTCTGAACGGCAATTTTTTTTTTAACTTACCTCATGGTGTCATTGATAAGAGCAAAGTCATTTGTGTGTATTGCCATCGTGAACTGAACTCCTATCGCAGCACGTCCAGTTTAAAATACCATTTGATTGCCAAGTACACCGCTGATGCCAATTCTCCAGCCCCTTTTCAAACCCAGGCATCCATGGATAATTTGCAACTGAAACCGATGGATGGATCCACTAAATTGAGACTCACCAAAGCCATAGCGAAGTCGGTGGCCACTGCGTGTAAGCATCGTGGAGGACGAAGGTCTGGCTGAAATACTTGGCATTGCGTCTATTGATATCTTCATTGTAACCCTCATTCAAGATTTGCAGGAAGCGGGGAAGGCGGAAGCGGTCGCGCTCATCGTCAGGAGAACGTGATGATGGGACCTCATTATGTGCTTGTGATGACCCCCAGTGGTCTTCATCACCCTGTGATAACTTCAGCTGCTGCTTGGAGGCTCCGCCCCTTTGTTGTCCTCACTCTCACCCTTGTTTTCATCTTCAGTCTTTATAGGGACACAATTCAGTGGTGACTTGTTGATCTCCTCCTCCTCCTTTTTTATGTGAGTCAAGTCTGGCTCCTCTTTCACAGAACAGAGATAGTAGGATAGCAGGACACAAAAAGACAAAACACACATTTGGTTTGGTCAAGTCAAACCTCAGGCGGTGACTTAATTGTTTCTACACTGCTACCTTGACTTGTGCCTGCCTCACATAGAGCAATGCGTGCCACCCGGATTTGGACCGGTCCATGGGGTAGGGGGGAATTTCACCAAATTAAACCTCCCTTTCAGAGCAGCACGGCAGTGATAATCGAGCATTTAAACACATAAACACCCAAAAAAGGCCAAAAAATGGACAAAGCTGCATAAGGGTGATTTTATTTTATTTTTTTACATATGCTTTAGGAATGTTTGTATTTGAGAACGCTGTTTTTTTTGTGTCCACTGTGTGAAGGTTCATTTGTTCTGACATACCTTATGATCCTAGGATCTGGTTTTTAGGAGATGTTGATATGATTCATGTGGATTGTCACAAATATAATTTGTTAGCCAGCACTGCTGGGAAAAAAATAGTACTCGTCAATTGGAAGTGTGAGAAGTCACCATCACAGAGTCACAGGTTGAATGAACTTTCTTCTTATTGTACGGCAGAAAATATTTTGTTTGGAGTTCGGAGGAAGCCCACAATCTTTGGAAAAATCTGGGGAAATTTCCTTTACATTATGCCAACGTTGTCTCCTACCGGGTAGCATTTCTGTACTTGACAGGGGTTGTTCAAATATTTTTGGTTTAGCGGTAATGTAGCATAATATTTATTTATTTATATTTTTCATCTTGACCCTTAGTTGGATTTTTATACTTGCAAAAAAGATGTTTGATTGGTTTGTGTGTATGCTGTTTTGATGTTAATAAAAGCTAAATAAAAAAAGGCAAAAACCTTGAACGCATTTTCCTCTAACAAATGGATGTGTTGATGCATATAGTTAACGATAGAAAGTTGTTCTTTACAAGCAACCAAACCTTGACCCAGAGAGTCTCAACAACTATAGCCCGGTTTCAAATCTTCCGTTTATTGCAAAAATTCTTGCAAAGGTCGTAGCGCAACAACTTAATGAATATATGACTGCTAATAATCAATTTGAACCTTTCCAATCGGGTTTTAGAGCCGACCACTCTACTGAGACGGCCCTTGCTAAAGTTACTAATGATATTCTCATAGCTATGGACGCCGACACCTCATCAAAATTACTCTTACTCGATCTTAGTGCCGCTTTTGATACCGTTAATCATAACATATTATTAAAACGCCTTGAAACGTGTGTTGGCATTTCAGGTTCAGCGCTTTCTTGGTTTAATTCGTATCTGTCGGAGAGGACGCACCGTGTAATTCATGGCAATACGACTTCGGATCTTTGTAAGATCATATGTGGAGTTCCGCAGGGATCGGTACTTGGACCTCTATTGTTTAGCATCTATATGCTACCGCTTGGTGATATTATACGGAAATATAACATTAGTTTTCACTGTTATGCTGATGATACGCAATTATACATGCCGTTGGATATAACGAATCCCCGCGACTGCTATAAATTAGAGGCGTGCCTTGCCGAAATTAAACAATGGATGTCTTTGAATTTTTTGCGTCTTAACTCAGATAAAACCGAGATGCTCATCATTGGACCAGCGCGTCATCGGTACCTTTTCAAAGACACCACTCTGAATATCGATAAATGTAATATTATCCAAAAGGATTCAACAAAAAATCTCGGTGTTATATTTGACGCAACTATGTCTTTTCAAATGCACATTAAAAATATTATGCTCCGACTGTGCGGAAGGAAATCCCACAACTTCCCATATTTTTACGTGAAGTAAAAAAACTTGAGCTGCGAAATGGTGTTTTGTACCGAAAGAGAGACGTAGGTGAAATCCAATATCAACTCATTCTTCCTGAAAGCCTCAGACCCATGGCGTTAAAAAGTCTTCATGATGACATGGGCCATCTTGGGTTTGATCGTACTCTTGACCTAGCCAGAACCAGATTCTTCTGGCCAAAAATGGCATCAGACATTGAAGAAAAGATAAAAACTTGTCCCAGGTGCATCTGCCGAAAAACACTGCCAGAGAAAGCCGCACCTTTGGTGAACATACAAGTTACCAGACCCCTCGAGTTAGTATGTATTGACTTTTTGTCAATTGAACCAGACAGCAGTGCTACAAAAGATGTCCTTGTAATCACAGACTATTTCACGAAGTACGCAGTTGCAACCCCTACTTCAAACCAAAAGGCTCGAACTGTAGCGAAAGCCCTATGGGAGAACTTCATCATCCATTATGGTTTCCCGGAGAAGCTTCACAGTGATCAAGGGGCAGACTTTGAATCAAAAACTATCAAAGAACTGTGTGACTTTGCTGGAATACGGAAAGTGAGAACTTCACCCTACCATCCCAGAGGAAACCCTGTTGAAAGATTCAATAGGACATTACTAAACATGTTAGGTACACTTAAAGATGAAGACAAGAGGCATTGGCATGACTTTGTGAAACCACTTGTACACGCATATAACTGTACCAGACATGACAGTACAGGTTTTACGCCTTACGAGTTAATGTTTGGTAGGCAGCCTCGACTACCAATAGACCTTGCCTTCAATCTTCCTCTGAACCAACGTCAACAACAATCTCATTCCCAGTATGTTAAAGCACTCAAATCTCATCTCCAAGAGAGTTACCAAGTGGCTATCAAAAATGCTGCTAAAACTGCTGAACGTAATAAAAGCAGATATGACAAGCATGTAACTGAATCTGTCCTAACTGTTGGAGATCGTGTGCTTGTGAAGAATGTCCGAATTAGGGGAAAGCACAAGTTGGCTGATAAATGGGAGTCTGTTGTCCATGTGGTTGTGAGTCAAAAGGATAACTTGCCTGTGTATACAGTAAGACCAGAGTATCACGATGGTCCTACGAGAACTCTTCACAGAGACCTTTTGTTACCATGTGGATTTTTCCCAACTGCCCCAGTGAATTCTACTGAGGTCAAAGACAAGCCTCGTCGGCCGAACACACGACAACATCAAAGGCCTGATCCTGAAGAAGCTGAACCTGAGTACAACTCTGAGGAAGAGGATAACTACCCCTCGTGTTACCCATCAGGTCCTCCACAGGAGATCTCTAGGTCACTTGAGGAATACAAAATAGTTCTTCCCAGAATTCATTCAAATCTTCCTGATGGACCACATAAATCGAATAATGCTAAAGATCCCGATCTTTTGACATCGCCCGATAATACTCCAAAAGATTTATCGGAAACTGACAAATTGCCTGAAGTGGAAAAATTCGCTGAACTGGATAATGTCCTGACATCTAAAAAGGAAGGAGAACGGAATTCTCATCTCAATGATATGGACACATTCCCAGATTCATATGAGACAAATAATGAGGAAACAAGTCAAACTCAAGGAAATGAAAAGGAATCAGAACCTGTTGACAATGAAGAAATTGTCCCAGAAACAGAACAAGTAGTCAGAAGGTCTTCTCGAGAGAAAACAAAACCCAAACTGTTGACCTACCCCCAATTAGGGAACCCTCTTGTCAGCATAGTTCAATCTTTATTCCAAAGTTTAAGTGAAGCTGTAACAAATTCAATTGAGACTCATGAGATTAAAGTAGTTTAACTATACATTATGCAAAGGGACTTGCATAGATTTAAGTGGGGAGTGTGTAACCCTGGTTAACATAGCCTCATAAAATAAGAGCCTGTTATTAAAACAGTCATTAACAAAATATTCATTGTAGATGCGGAAAAATGATCAACATGACATAGAAATATATTAAAAGGTTAAACACTGGTAAATTCATTGTTTAATTAGTGTTTTTGTAATTCTTCAAAATGATTCCGCGCTAAGTGAACGCTTTTATTTTGAAAGGCACGTAGCGACATAATGCCGTTAGTCACGTGACTAGAAATGCGCACTTTATTTTATTCTTCTCATACCTGATAAAGAAGCTGAAGGAGAACTACGGTTAAACGAAAGAGAGACCGAGCTATTCAATGTTATTTTTGTATGTTGAAGGAGTCGTTTTTGAGTTTTCCAACCTGTCCTTCAATTGGTGATGCACTAATTACTGAACGGGTCTTGGCCATTAAAGTTTGGTTCAGAAACTTCTGAGCTAAATGACGGAGCTGAACTCTTGAACGAGACACAAGATGGCGAGCCACCCACGAGCCCTTGAGCTGTTTCTCACGCAGGAGCGGAGAGCAGTTACTGGACGTTGTGTTGATTCATCAACCTGGTAGGATTAATCCGTTTTCTACTCTGCTACACTGCAGTGGATTCCCGGAACACAGGATTGACTATTCAGGACAACTAGAGGAACACAAATATTCAAACAAGACACTTGGACATTGGGATCGATTCAGTCTTTTGCTGAATTGTTTTTGAGTTTTGTACATTGTGTCACATTTATTTTTGTAAACCATGCATGATAATGCTGTAACGGTATTATTGAAGTGTTGACTGTGTTAACAACATCCAGTGAAATGGTTGAAAATTGAAGTTAGACTTAACTAATCAAACAAAATACTTACTTCTTACTGAACTTTATTCAACAAAGTGAGGTTATGTAATTGAGTATAGATTACGTAAGATTTGAACATAAAATTAGACTTTATTAAACAACAACCCGGGTTGAAATTATATTTTCCAAACTAAATAATAGTTGAACAGAAAAGGATATTGATAAAGAAAAATTCACTTGAAAGAAAGGGGAAAACATTTTTCCTTTGGGTCAACTGTGTGTAAATTGTACGTCATTTCTATGTCTACAACTGTTATTTACTAAATTACGCCGGCAGTTCAAACTTATTCTATTGTCTGTGGTCCTTTATTTGGTTGTTAATATTATCTATATCTATATCTTAATAGTCGAACCTAGTACTGGTCTATAATTAACTGTAATCACTCTAGAGGTGTTACACTTGTTTGTTTTCTGCAACAAGGAAGGAAACGTCTCAAAACAGCTCGAATTTAAAATTTTGTTTCGACTACGAAAATAGAATATAACATGAGCAAAAATGGAAAAACGGCTTTTCTATTTATTTGAGATTCCCGGAAGTGGACAGAGAGGGACAAATTGAAAGACCGCAATTGCGTTTTCTCGCCTGTAGGTGACAATGTTTTCCACAGTTTTGAATGAGTGAAGACTGGTTTTCTCCCCATCCACTGTTTAATAGACAACGACTTTTAACCTTTGTGGTATATTATTGTTGTTGATGTGCGGGTCTGGCCCAGCTTCCCTCCGGACAGGTCGACAAGCAAGGCTGGAGTGGTGATATAAAAAAACTTCTGAGACACTCCGGTGGTTGGAAAAAGATTGTATTGGTAAAACCCTCAAGGACGAGAACAGATGTGGACTCCCCTTATGTTGCTCCTCGGCGCCATCTCGTCAAACCCGGGACCCATTCCTGTATATCCATCCCTTGATAAGTCGGGGACCCCTGTCGAAATCCCTGACCTGACATAAACTATGTTGAGGCCCACTGCAGTTCAGAATCGTAACTCATTGTAGTGGCGGCTCAACGCAAGATTATACATTCACCAGACCAACAGTTGCGCTATGTTAGAAGTAGAAATTAAGAATTATTCCCGTCCATAAATTACAATGTATGGAAATACAAACATAAAATGTTGTTCGGTTTCTCACCTGTTTCACACGCTTCACTTTGCCAGCTTTCTTGTTTGTCACTTTTTCCTGTTTGCTTGTGTTTTGGGTTGCGATTTTTGATTGGCTCTCTTCATCATTGAGGTCAGCGTCGATCTGGAGGAACTCAATGTCGGTGTAATGTGTGCAAAAATATACTTTATTTCTAAAGCGCATTTCACGTATATGGGTTTAAACTTGAATTGCTGTCTGTTTTGTTTTTTCAGCGTTACCAGTTTACATTAAGTACACTAAATCCATCAAAGGCTATTAATTACATAAATCCTACAATAAAGATAACTTTAACTCTATTGATGAAAGTAAAGTTTAATTTAGGCTATTAAGTAACTCAGTGGTGGGCCTTCAATGCCTTCTCTGTTGGCCAAACATAATCAATAAAAAAAAATGATCAGAATCTTCACATTGATGTCATATTATAGCTGAGTTGTATTTTTAGGTGAGAGTTTTGAATCTCATCAGAATTCCGCTCGCTCGTGTTGCCGGGCAGGTTTCACATACATTTCACATCTTTTCTGTCAAAGTCAATGAGCTTTCATATTTGTTCGATGGTTGCGATAGCCAATCAGATCACGAGTTGGTTACAGTGAGCCTTCTCGCTGGCCTTATGCTGAAGGTGATGAACGCATTTTGTGATTGGATACTCACTTGTGAGGGGGCGGCGCGATGCCGAATCAACACACCAAAAAGTCGTAACTGGCGACCGTTCGAAAATCTCAAATATATTCTTGCTTTTTTTTAAACCACAATGGTCGAAGGAGGGAAAAGTGTGGATTTAATTGCAGATACACTTGCAAGGACATTTTCAAGTCGGACCTTTCAAGAGAAGCTATATCGTCCAACACTCACTCAGTGGTGCGTAAGTGTGTTTCTCCAAATTATTTATCCAGCCGTGGTGTCATA
Source organism: Idiotropiscis lumnitzeri (assembly GCF_059441095.1). NCBI lineage: Eukaryota > Metazoa > Chordata > Actinopteri > Syngnathiformes > Syngnathidae > Idiotropiscis > Idiotropiscis lumnitzeri. The sequence goes on from NC_142392.1 coordinate 13,526,928, forward strand.
AATGATGGTATTTTAATGGGGATTCATTCAAGTAGGACGAAGTAGGACTTCTTTGAAGGCACAGGTGTGAAATGCACTGAAGTAACTTAAAAAGTAAAGTAAATTACGATTGTTTAAGAATGTGCAAGAAAGAAAAATGTTGATAAATGCTAAAAATAATGATATTTTCCAGGAGGTATATATTTCTTTGTTGTTTATTCATTCAATTCTATACTTATTTCAATATTTGAGTATTATTTTTCTTTCAATATGTCGTATATTTTGTCTTTAAAGTGTGGGTCCTTGCTGCCTTCCGGAGAGGCAGCCGAGCAAGGCTGGATTGGTGATGAAAAAGAACAAAAGAAAGAAGAAAGATTTTATTCTCGTCACATGCTGATGTCAAAAGAGGTCTCCCCAAAAACGTGCGAGCTCCCTCTCAGACATTCCCTTCTTATAGGGAATGCCCAAATAGGACATGAATATCTAATTTTCCCTTGTTGCATATGCATTCCCATCCCACTAGTCTTCGGGATTTCCCTCCAAAAGTCCCCCAGAGGGAGAGCAGATGCGTCTCCCCGTTGATACGACCAGTCTACTCGTGACCACCTTAAATTACTTCCATACCCTGGAAGGTCACTGACCTGGCGAGAGAATTGCCCCCACCATAAACAATGCTCAGGCCTATTTTCTCTCAGGGCAGTATCTGGTTACATCGGAACTTCAGAACCAAGACTGGTCACTTCTGTGAGCTCCAGTCCCTTCATAGTTTCATAAAGAGAATTACTTCCCTTATCTATATTAGGCCATTTAAAAATACACAACTTTTTTTTAAATTCATTTCAATGTATATTTAAGCTTTCTTATGTAATAATACAACATTTATTCAATTATTTTAGTGTGTAAAATTCTCAACAATTTAAACCTTTTTATTTCACACTTGAATATTTCTTAACATATTTGTTCTTTTGAATATGTGTGCAATTTAAATTATTCCATCCATCCAGCCATTTTCTGCCGCTCATCCAGGGTCGGGTTATTGAATTAATTTTTTTGTATTTTTTATAATTCAAGATTTATTTCAAGATCAGGATTCTTCTCAATGAGTTCAATATTTATAAAATGTTTCTATATTTGTTATTAATTGAATTAAGTCTGTATGTGATTTCCAATTTTACATTTTAATATTTACCTATTTCACTATATAAATAATCCAATCTATAAAAAATATAATAAAGCATGAACAAAAATATTTGGTATATTTGACAAAATTATAGTTTTTTTCCGAAGTGAGATTCTTCTTCGCAACAAACCCCAAACCCTTGATAGAGCTCAACCTGGAAAGAGGTTTTAGCTAGTCAGAAATTTATTCAGAAAGCGAAATATTGAATGTATGTGAGGGGACATTTGAAGAGTTTGAATTTTGTTCAATGGACCATACATATACGAGCCAGCCAAACACAGCGAGAAAACCAGCGCTGACTCCAGTCGCCATCAAGTTGCCAACTCCTGACATTCCAAAACCTTTGAGAGAAACTGAGACGATTTGCGTTTCTCTTTCTTGTTCTTTTTAGAGTTCAACTTCTAGTTCAGTTTTTCACCTTTTCACACAGCGTAATGAAGGCCAGTTGAACAAGTGGAACAAGTGATTTTATTGATGATTGTGGAAGGAACCGATTTCATAAGCACCGTTTCTTCTCACACCTTTTCCATTAGGTACGATTAAAAAGACAACTGAAAAGCAGAACATTAACAAATGTTATTCCAGGCAAAGGCAATTAATTTATTTTACATGTTTGATGTAAACACACACAAAAAAAAATCATCATCACTCAGACACAATGGTTCTTCTGGCAATGATCACATTGGCTTAGTGTCAATAAAAGAGCTTTGCCAAATTCAATATTTAATATTTTATTCAAAATCACATTTACATCTTACCACAAAGACTCAGTTCCTTCAGTTTTTTTGTCTTTTTTTAAGCTTCAAGTATCGCTGCTTATCTCACCAGCACAATTGTGACTCTCCGCATGCTGTTTAGTGGAGAATTTTTTAGCACAAACGCTGCAACTGAATGGCTTGTCTCCTCTGTGTGTTCTTGTGTGGCGTCGTAAATGTGACTTTACAGAGAACCCCTTGGCACAAACTGAGCATGAAAATGGTTTTTCTCCAGTGTGTAATCGTGTATGTGTTTTTAAATTTGGCTTAAAAGAAAAGCTTTTGCCACAAACTGAGCAAGAAAAAGGTTTTTCTCCAGTGTGTGTTCTTGTGTGACTTATTAAATCAGACTTTCGCGAGCAACTCTTGCCACAAACTGAGCAGGAAAAAGGGTTTTCTCCACTGTGTTTTCTTGTGTGTTCTGTTAAACTTTCCTTTCTCGAGAAGCATTTTCCACAAACTGAGCATGAAAAAGGGTTTTCTTCAGTGTGTAATTGTGTATGTCTTTTTAAATTTGACTTAAAAGAAAAGCTTGTGCCACAAACTGAGCAGGAAAAAGATTTTTCACCACTGTGTGTTCTTGAGTGATTTATTAAATGAGACCTTCGAGAGAAACTCTTGCCACAAACTGAGCAGGAAAAAGGTTTTTCTCCACTGTGTGTTCTTGCATGGCTTGTTAAATGTGCCTTTTGAGAGAAGCTTTTTCCACAAACTGAGCATGAAAAAGGTTTTTCTCCAGTGTGTAATCGTGTATGTGTTTTTAAATTTGGCTTAAAAGAAAAGCTTTTGCCACAAACTGAGCAAGAAAAAGGGTTTTCTCCACTGTGTGTTCTTGCGTGTTCTCTTAAATTTGCCTTTTGAGAGAAGCATTTTCCACAAACTGAGCAGGAAAAAGATTTTTCAACACTGTGCGTTCTTGTGTGCCTTACTAAATGTGACTTTTGAGAGGAGCTTTTGCCACAAACCGAGCAGGAAAAAGGTTTTTCTCCACTGTGTGTTTTTGTGTGCCTTTTTAAACTTGACTTTTGATAGAAGCTTTTGCCACAAACAGAGCAAGAAAAAGGTTTTTCTCCACTGTGCGTTCTTGTGTGCCTTACTAAATGAGACTTCCGAGAGAAGCTTTTGCCACAAACCGAGCAGGAAAAAGGTTTTTCACCACTGTGTGTTTTTCTGTGCCCTTTTAAAGACAACTTCGAATTTTAAATTAAAAATTGTCACTCTTTTATTACTTAACTGTTATTGTGTTTGAAAATGATATCATCGTGATGAGCGTCTGATAATGTGTCCTCATTTTGTGCTTGTGATGGCCCCCAGTGGTCTTCATCACCTTCTGTTGTCACGTGATGACTTGAGTTGCTGCTTGTAGGCTCCGCCCCTCTGTTGTCCTTACGCTCACCCATGTTTTCATCTTCAGTCTTTATAGGGACAACGTTCAGTGGTGACTTGTTGATCTGCTCCTCCTCCTCCTCCTTTTTGATGTGAGTCAAGTCTGGCTCCTCTTTCACAGAACGGAGATCATTTTGTCTGACGTCTGCAGGACACAAAAAGACAAATTTGACTTGGTCAAGTCAAACCACATGCGGCGACTTTGTCTTATTTTCTACAGCGCTATCTTGACTTGTGCCTGCCGAACACCAATCAATGCGTGCGACCCCGATTTGGACCGGACCATGGGGGCATTTCACAAAATTACGTCCTACAACGTAAACCTCCCTTTAGCAGCACAACAACAGTGATAAACGAGCATTTAAAAAGGAAGCACGTTGCGGCTGATGCCCGATTTCATTCCTGAATTAGTCACAGACGTTTCTGGAAGCGAGCTGAAGTTAGCACACACAGGCTCTTGTGTGCGTCTGATGGAACACCTATTGTGGGACCCGAACTTATTGATGCAGACCACTGGGGCCCATTGCAACATAACGTCATTGATAGAATAGAAATCATTCAAGTGAAAAATGTTTACAAGTATTTCTTTTTGCATTTCGAGATAGTTTCATTGTGGGTATTTTTTTGCTTCCATTATAATCTGGATGCCTAAAAGAATTAAAGGGGCCCTGGAATCAGAGTCGCTATTTATTGCATGATTTACGTTTGGGTTTTTTTTGCCCAAAATGACATTTAGCCTGCAAGTACATTCCAACATTCCCCTTTTTATTTTTTTATAAAATTTCTGTTTTTAAATAAATTTTAAAACAACATTATGTTTGAAGAGTCAAAATCCCTACACATAAGCATTAAGCAACAACACTTTCACTGTGACTTTCATGTTGACATATTTGAATAATGACTGTATATTTTAAAGTTATCCAATATGTATTCAAATTCGACTAAGATCCACCATAATATTTGAAGAGTTCACTGAATTATTTTGGAACTGCAACGATGCTTAACAGCCATAGAGTGTCAGTAATGAGTAACAAAGTAACACAACATTGTCATTTGCATAAATTACCAGGAACTATGAGTTGCGGGGGAGATGCAAACCACCTGGGCCACAGGAACTTTATTAGCAGGAACGAAATGTTCCTGGACTTGTTGGTAGAAAAGGGGGTTGTGGCGTACTCCCTTTTTAAGCCCATAGTAAGCCAAAGATGCAGATGCATTCCTTGCAGCATGCGCTTGTTCACTGATGAGATCCGTGCAACCCTGGATGGATGCATTCAATGTATTTTAAATGTTTGGATGGGGTGAAACTACACACATATGCACAAAACAGTGCAGGGCCACCGGAGGTTCATTGACTCTCACCCGACGAAGCCAGTACAAAGTTAATAAATAAATAAGACCATTACGTGCTTGATTTTTTTAAAAAACTTAATATTTTGTGTTTTATCCACTAAAATTGATCAACCGCCATTGATGTTTTCGCCGCAGTGTGCACATTTTTTAGAGTCCGGCAGAATTCCTTCCGGAAGGAATTGCTTGAACAAGATATAAATACCAGAAAACGTAAAATGTTAAATAATCAGTTGAAATTTTATTTAAAAAAAAAACATGGAGTTCACCCCCCACTATTGGTTATTCTTTGGCATATATTTTCTGCACTGATTTCATTTGGCAAAAACAAATGTTCAGCAAACCGACAAGTAAAAGGCAATATTTAAAAATAAAACGGCAATAACCTTGAACGCATTTCCCCAAACAACTTAATGTTGTGATGCATATTCCGAACGATAGAAAGTCGTTCTTTACAAAGCAAATAAGAGTAAGACGTGTACAAACCTGCTTTGAGTGGCACAACACGAGGCTGCTCGCAACCTTCGTCCAGCAGTTGATGATGTTGCTCGTTCTCTTCTTTTATTCCACAAAGTTCCTCTTTGTACTTGGGTGTCGTTCTTTCACACATATTCAAATGATAATTCCAAAAAATCCGCACTTGATCTCTGCTTGGCGATGAGTCATGTGCCTCTTTTTGTTAGCAGCTAGCTAGCTAACAAGCTAAGCTAACTACGCCGAAAAGCATCAACGCGCGAAGATGAGGTTATCGGGACACAAAGACTTAATGAATTATGTCGTAGTCCTTTAGAGTAGCACTGGACATCCTTTGAGAAAATTACAGTCAGTTCCACACTAAATCAGAAGAATTTAGCGGTGGACTGCTTTTGTTCCGGTGTGGATGGGTCGGTGTATGTGGTCGAGGTCCTTCGGAAGCTGCGCGCTTGCTTATGACGTCATGCTTTAAGCGCGTATTGTCCAAATATATTTATTTGCCTCAGTGGGTTTTTTTACACCTGGCTGTTCTATTTTAATATTTATTTTATATAATATTTTAATTCGGTTGATAAAAAAAATTAACAAAATAACTAAATTAACGCCACATTCGCGAGTCAGCATCGACGTCACTTCCGCCTATTTCCCGAGAAGCCGCTGCTGGAACAGTAGTGGGACGTTTCCGTTTCTCCGACCGAACTTGCAACAATGCTGTGGTTCACTCGGGCTGCAAGATTGTATGAATATAATGTCTGCATATACTCGCAGTGCTTCTCAGTTATTTCACGCCCGCCCCTACCAAGAAGAAAAAGATTCGCGCCACCCCACCACCAATTTTTTCTGTCTTTGTTTGTTGATGTTAGATTATCAATAAAATATCCCTTAACTAAGCTAAATTAATAAGAAATATAATTAGGAGAAATATTATAGTGAGGATCTCGAAACTCAGTACTCTGTTGTGCAAATATTGATGAGATGACAAATATTTGTCATGTTATTGTTGGAGTTGAGTCACCGTGGAAATGAGAAGTAGTTAGTAAATCAACCTTTAAAAGCCAAACTTACTCCAATGCGTGTTCGTTTTTTTGTGCTCAAGAAGAAAAGTGTCAAATAAAGACTCAACAACTGATTATAGGCCCGATATTAAGTTTCTTCAATTTCTGGAGTTCAGGAAATAGTACAAAGACAGGTATCTGGGCAGCTTTTTCTTTATCTCACGAGAAACTCCACTCGGGCGAGCACAGTCGAAAAATGCGCACCAGCTTTCATCCCAGCTTCAGTTTTTATAGGAGTTTTTTTATGTCAAGGGTAATGTAGGTTGAATCGGTCGTCCTCGCTCCCTCCCACGGCACGGGTCCACGTCCAAGGGAAGGTCCTCCCCAGGTTAGTCATCGTCTGGATAAGTTGATTCCCGTCTGGTCCCCAAGACTGGCACGCCAAGGCTGGCCTTCTCCGGCGGGCAGTCTCTCCGTCTCTCTGCCCGCTGGCATTCCTCTAGAATCTTGTTGGTGTGTGCGTGTGTATGTCCAAGTGTCTGTGCGTGTATGCGGAGGCTGCCAGGTTGGCCGAGTGGTCTAAGGCGCCGCGTTCAGTCCCAGTCTCCCCAGGAGGCCAGGGTTCGAATCTCGAATTTCCCCATTGTGGGACTGATAAAGGGAATGTTATGTGCAGGTGTATGTATCCATGTCTGTGTGTGTGTATGCGTACGTGCATGTGCTCCGATCTCCAATTGTTATGTCTTTCGGAATGTATTTTTTGCGATAGTGTCTATGTGACACCTCTAGTGCCAAATTTGGTGTGTTTGCATCTCTACAGCCAATTTGGAGAATGTGCTTCGTCGTATTTGACCATGAAGTGCTGTGAATGTGAATGCAAGTCATGGAAATGCTATGTGTGCAAATTTGTTCTCACTACCCAAAATTTCAATAAAGTTCACACATTTAAACTAAGTACTATAGATTTAGCATATGAGAATAATATAATAAATCAGTAAACATCAGGACTACAATCCCAGTTATTCTTGTGACCAGTGCTTCTAGTTCCATTTGATAAATGCTTTTTGTTTCATCAATGTTTAACATATTCCCTAAATATGAACCTGCTAATTTAAATAATTGACCTTCTGTCCTGTAAGTGTTTAAAATAATGCCAGCAATCATAATACAATCCTTCATTTATCATTGCAGTCGTCTTCTCATTGCAGTATTTTTATTAATTTCCTTTACCATAGACAGACATTCGGAGTGTTTCCTTACGCTTGTATATGTTGTGGGATGTAAGTGTGTATATACACATGGGGATTTGTGTATTTACGTATATACTGTACTGTGTATATTCGCATAGGTTTGCTTTTTCTGAAAGTCTGCTGCTAATGTTATACATTAACGGCTACATTGCGCCGCCGCCTCTGTGATCTATTCTATACCTTTGCTGCTGTAACACTGCAGATTTACCCATTGTGGGACTATTAAAGGACATCTTTATCTTTATCTTTAAAAACCTTGTGTTGGTGCTTGCTAAATGATTTTCCATAAGATTAAGATTGAACAAAATGGTGAAACAAAAATTTAAAAAGTAAATACTGTCACGATTAAACATTGAATACTAAATTAATCCTAAAGCAGTTCAATGAATCTTGAAATTAATAGTGAATTATTGTAGTTTAATGAATACTGAAACGAATAATGAAATATTAAAGTACTGAAAGAAATACCTAAATCATTTTCGAAAACAATAACAGTTAAGTAATAAAACAGTGACATATTTTCATTTAAAATTCGCAACCACATCGCAACCTGTTGAAAAACTCTGCAAAGGTGCAAATATGTTGACATAAAGTATCACTTTATCATGTCAATTGTTAATAACAGGGAATACATTTGGAATACTATCCAACCAACAACATGGTGTCAGATGTTTTAACAAAACCAGCAACAAAAATAAAATTCAATACATCTCTCAAGTTCATATTTGGGAACTAAAATGTTTGTTCATGTGCATACGGTTCAAATCGTACGTTTTTCCAATGTTTAGAAGATAACAATGATTTGCATTGCAAATGGCGACATCTGTCGGTGAGTTGGTGACAATGCTCGACACAGCCAGCAGCCAATCATATCACAGTGGGGTGTGTCCTGTTCTTCCGCTTTCGTGCCGAACAGGAAGTCCTTTCTTTGCGACTTTGAAGACCGTCGCTCTTTCATTCGTCTCGTCGAACAAAGAGAAGCACACGAGTTATCGCCAAGCAGAGACCAAGTGCGGATTTGTTGAGATTGACGTTTGAAAATGTGTGAAAGAACGACACCCAAGTACAAAGTGGAACTTTGTGGAATAAAAGAAGAGAACGAAGCAGGTTTGTACACGTCTAACTCTCATTTGCTTTGTAAAGAACGACTTTTTATCGTTAAAAATATGCATCACAACATTAAGTTGTTTGGGACAATCGTTCAAGGTTATTGCCGTTTTATTTTTAAATATTGCCGTTTACTTGCCGGTTTGCTGAACATTTGTTTATGCCAAATGAAATCAGTGCAGAAAATGGATGCCAAAGAATAACCAATAGTGGGGGATAAACTCCGTGTTTTTTTTCTCAGTTTAAAATTTGAACTGAATATTTAACATTTTACTTATTCCGGTTTTTATATGTTGTTAAAGAAATTTAGTATGTCATGTCATCATGTTTCAAAACTATGCTGACAGATGTAGTGTATTTTTATATCCACTGTTGGAGTTGAGCCACCGAGAAAATCAGAAACATTTCGTAAATGAATCTTAAAAGCCAAACTTACTCCATAGCGTGTTCGTTTTTTGTACTCAAAAAGAAAAGAACCAAATAAAGACTCAACAACAACTGATTGGAGTTTTGATATTTTAGTTTCTTCGATTTCTGGAGTTCGGGAAATAGTACAAATACAGATATCTGGGCGGCTTTTTCTTAATCTGACGAGAAACTGTACTCGGACGAGTACTATCGAAAAATGTTGCGCTGATCTCAGCCCAGCCTCACATTTTAGAGAAGGTTTTCTTTGTCAAGGGTCATGTAGGTTGAATCGGTCCTCCTTGCCCCCTCCCCCGGCCCACGTTCCACGTCCAAGGCTGACCTTCTCAGGCAGGCGGCAGTCTCTCTGTCTCTCCTACTCAGATTCCCCTGTAATCTCGTCAGTGTACAGATTGTGTGGTGTATGTTTTCCCACAGATTGTGTGGTGTATGTTTTCCCAGATCAGATTATGTTTTTGGGTGTTCTTGATCGCGTCCCGGTGACGTCCTCCCCGGCCCAACTTGATATGGTTGTATCTTCTATGGCCTATGTGGAGAATGTGTTTAGTCGTATTTGTCCATGAAGTGCTATCTGGGGTGTCATCAGTTTGACCTGAGCAGACTGAATTTGTTTGTTCTGAATGAGAGTGTGGGTCATGAAAATACTATGTGTGTAATTTTGAGGTTTTACATTTAAACGAAGTCATATGAATGCATCAGTAAACACCATGACTACAATCCCAGTCAATCTTATCTATGCACTGTACTTCTACATACATTTGAAAAATGCTTTTTGTTTAATCAATGTTGGTAGAGTGGTACTACGCAGCAGTAGTATCGCGTCCAACTATTTTCAGGATCAGCAAACCAGAATTTCTGTATTGACAGAGGAATAACTGCACACAACCTGTCTCGTCTGACAGTGTGGAAGAAGTGATTTTATTCTGAGGCTACAAAGGATAAAAGGGATGAAAGGGGCGGCACATCATAAGCATGCATGTGACAAAGTAATACATCATAAACATACGTAACAAAGTAAGGACTTTGAGAGCACATCTTTAACAATCAATGTTGAACATATTCAGTAAATATGAACCTGCTAAATTAAATAATTGACCTTCGGTCCCGTAAGTGTTTAAAATAATGCCAGCAATCGAAATACAGTGAACCCCCAGTTATCGCGGTTTATGGGGACCGAGACCACCCGCGAAAACTGAAAATCCGTGAAGTAGCGTCGCACCTTCAAAAAAAAAAAAAAAAAACGTGTGTGTGTGTGTGTATGTATATATATATACATATATATATATATATGTATATATATATATATATATATATATATATATGTATATATATATATGTATATATATATATGTATATATATATATATATATATATATATATATGTATATATATATGTATATATATATAATATATATATATATGTATATATATATATGTATATATATATATGTATATATATATATGTATAATATATATATGTATATATATATATGTATATATATATA